>NW_027648320.1:55000-62500 GCF_949987685.1 Ammodytes marinus
AAAGCTCCGTACTCATTACTCTGCATGTGAACGCGTCTCTGAAAACAGCGGCCAAACCACCTCCGTGGCGAGAGGGGCGGGGCGTTCCTACAGCAGAGCAGCCCGCTGGACACAGCTGATTCAGGTGGATGAACTCCTCATCACGTCTCAACAAGAAAAAGAAAGTCCAACTTTTTCCTGGAGAAGAGCTCATTGATGGAAAAGGCCTTGTTAGCGATGGAGCGAGCGTTGAGTAATCCAAAGCGGCTGAGCGAAGGTGAAGCAGCTGTAGTATCAGCTGAGCGCTTTGGAATCTGTCGCAGGCACCTCACGCGGCCACGTGACGTCCAGCTGTACCGGCTTGTCGGGAGCCTCTCAGCCGGTGTAAACACGGGAGGCCAGAGCAGCGGCGGGGTCCAGGGATCAGCTCCACGGATCCAGGCTGCTCCGTCGTAGTGTGGAAATGCAGCGGGGAGCGGCGACGGGACGTTGTTTCCCTCGTCCTGCTGCAGCGGAACAGGACGCAGCCACCGGTAGCCTCGCAGGGGACGGGTGGATCCGGACATCCTCCAAGCGGCTCGTCTGATCTGGACCTGGAGACCAGCCCTGCGGCCTCTGCGTCTCGACCTCTTTTTGGGATTACCCGTAGGACGAAGCAGCAACAGGTAATCCTGGCAGGTGGGAAAGTGTTCCTGTAGCCGTCCCAGTCGTTGAAGCGGATTTCCATCGACGCTTTAATGTCAAAGAGAGAGCTGCGATCATATGTCCTCACTGCCATGACACAATCGCTCGCCGTCAAGGCAGACATGACGGCGGAGAAAGCCAAGAACAGGGCAGGGAAACGACATCGTAACAGACACTGTAGCAGACGAGCAGCGGCACAACCAAACACAGGCGCCATCTTGTGTAGTCACCTCGGCAAGAGTCTTGTGTTTTGGCGAAAACGTGAGCACAGCTCTGTTTATTGTGTGGTGTTTTTCCTCGTCATTAAATGAATCAGTTGGCTACACTGTGTTCCACTGCTACGATGTCACGTAGCTGCCGCAGCCAGCACTGTTCGCTCACTGTCTCTATCAGTTGCACCGAGCCGTCTCTGTGCGTTTACGCTCACAACAACACGGGGGAATAAATAAAGAAGCGGCTGGTTTGACCAAGCAAAAACGAGAGACCGCTGGCTTGACCACAGTTGGTCGAAAGAATCATTTCCGCCTTGTGTAGTCACCTCGGCCAGAGTGAAGAGAGTCAGTGTGTTTTGGCGAAAATGTGAGTGCGGCACTGCTTATTGTGTGGTGTTTTTCCTCGTCATTAAATCAATCAGTTGGCTACACTGTGTCCCACTGCTACGATGTCACGTAGCTGCCGCAGCCAGCGCTGTTCGCTCACTGTCTCTATCAGTTGCACCGAGCCGTCTGTGTGCTCACAACAACACGGGGGGGAATAAATAAAGAAGCGGCTGGTTTGACCAAGCAAAAACGAGAGACCGCTGGCTTGACCACAGTTGTTCCACAGCCCGATAGTTTGACCCACATTCTGGCGGCGGCTATCGCAGTCCAGCCTAAACCCCGCCCCACCAGTAAGGGTAGGGTCATAAACCCCGCCCTACCAGTAAGGGTAGGGTCCTAAACCCCTCCCCACCAGTAAGGGTAGGGTCATAAACCCCGCCCTACCAGTAAGGTGGAAACACCAGAAGATTCTTAAAGTGAGCTGTCCCACTCTGAGCCGCTCCGACCCGACCCGCTCTACTCGGTGGAAACGAGGCATAAGAGGCTCCTGATAGTGGAGCGGCTCAGAGAATCTGTCAGTTGATGAAACAAGCGTGAACAGAAAGAAGATTCATTCTGTCGCTTTAAGGCGTCTTACCCTCACCGGGGGGGGGTTGGGGGGGGGAGAGAGGGAGGGAGAGAGGGGGTGAGAGGGAGGGAGGGGGAGGGAGAGAGAGAGAGAGGGAGGGAGAGAGAGGGGGGAGAGGGAGGGAGGGGGAGGGAGAGAGAGAGAGAGAGGGAGGGAGAGAGAGAGAGGGGGGGAGGGAGAGAGAGGGGGGGAGAGGGCGGGAGAGAGAGAGAGAGAGGGGGGAGAGAGGGAGGGAGAGGGAGGGAGGGGGAGAGAGAGAGAGGGAGGGAGGGGGAGAGAGGGGGTGAGAGAGAGAGGGAGGGAGAGAGAGACTCAGATGTAATTAAAAAAAAACAAACGGGGATGAGATGGATATAAAAGCAAGAGGCAAGATCAAGGCGCAATGTTAGGATGAAATAAGAGAGTAAAGTATGTCCCAATAGTATGCCTACTGCATCCTAACTAGATTATTTTTATGGTCGGATGTAGTATGTAGAATAGAAAGAGGAGGAGATTCGGAACGCAACCACGGAACTGTTTAGTTATGTTGCAGCTCTTATTGTGAGAAGGGTCTAGATGCAGCCGCTTCCGCCTACCAGTGCAGCTCGGCCAAACATGCCAAACACGCCCATATCTGCCAAAAACGCCCATATCGGCCAAAAACGCCTACAGCTCGTGCGCATGCGTAACGCTACAGAACTAATTCAAGCCCGCAGCTCAGTCCCATTGTTGCTTACTTAGTGATGTTGTCGCTATATTTACCGACTTTTCAGACACCTCTGGCGACGTTTTCTTCAAAAAAGGGACCAGAGACAAATCTAGCTACTTTTTCTGGTGTTATTGGTGACTTTTTCGCTCAAGTGTCGCTCTTTACTCTAATCAACGATCAGCGGGTGCCTTCCCTGCCTCTCCCCCTTCCCAGGGCACTGACAGGCGGCAGAGTCCTCACGCAGCAGTCCCTCCCAGCTGCGGACAGAGCAGGAGATACACACCTCTCTGCTCTAGTGTTCCTTTAGCATCCCTATTAGCAGTTGTAGTACCCCTCTTTTAAGAGTAGTGCTTATTGAAACTGTGAGCATGTATGATTACTGCTAGACTTAACATTATCACGTCGGTTTTCTATGCAATTGTTTGATTCAATTTTATTTCAGACATATCAAAAAAAGACAAATTAAAAGCATGAAAATACAATAAAAAATATGTTCAAATGATATCACAAATAAAAATAAACCAAAAAAAACAAAAAATAAACAAATAACATATTGAATTGATATGCCTGAAAAGGAGTAGGAAGAAGTATAAACTTATTTGATCCAACCCCTTTTCCACAGCTCAATAACTTTATAATAATTTTTTATATTATTATTATTATTTTTATATTTATACAATCCATATATCCATATATACTCGACACCATTGCAAATGAGGGCCACCCCTCAATTGGTCTCCTGAGGATAAACAAAAATCAAACGAAAAATGAAATGAAATATCCACTATACATCCATACAAAAATACATCCATCCACCATATGCATCAGCACAATTCATATGTCCATATCTCCATATTTGTACAACTCACATATCCATATCCACACATACATACTTTCCGTCTTAAATCTCTCCCTTATCCCTGTTAAAAATCATTGCTTTGAATTTTTTTTTGAACTGAATCATGTTTGGACATTGCTTTAGCTCCGTGCTCATACCATTCCACAGTTTCACACCACCAATTGAGATGCAATGACATTTTAAAGTCATGCGTGCAGCCAGTGTCTTAAAGTTTAACTGTTGCCTCAAATTGTAACCCCCCTCTCTGTCAAAAAAAAGTTTTTGAATGTTACCTGGTAGCAGTTTGTTTCTAGCTTTGAACATGATTTGTGTAACTTGATATTCAACCAGGTCCTTGAACTTTATGATGCGGGAAAAAAGAGGAGGTTGGTGTGATCATAATATCCAGCTTTATTGATTATTCTTATGGCTCGTTTTTGAAGTGTGACTAGTGGTAGCAGTGAGCTTTTGTAAGTGGTCCCCAGACCTCCACACAGTAATTTAAATAAGGTAAGATCATTGGGCAGTAAAGAATATGCAATGATTTGTGATCCAATATATGCTTTCCTTTACCCAGGACTGAGATGCTTCGTGACAGTTTAGATTTAACAGTTATGTGACTGTATAAAAAGTAAATAGCCTTCAGTCGCTAATAATATTATAAGAGACTGAAGTATTATTAAATTATAATAATGTTATATATAGGCTATATATTACATCTCACATGCTTTTCCATACTGATTGTATGTGCATAATGCACTTTTTTTGTAAAGTGTCTAAGTATCTTAAAAAAAAAAAATTATTTTGATGAACTGTTCTGCTTTTGTTGTTGTGTAGTCAGACACTTTCCCAGGTTCTTAAATGATGGACTTCAATGACAAAAATATTCAAATAGTTTATTTACAGACAAAACAATTATGAATATATTTTCTCAACAATGATATGAAAATGAGTTTTGTTTTAAAAATATGTTGAAACATTGCACTTTGTGGGAAATCATCAAATGCAAAGTGTAGCAAAATCAGACAAGAAGTTTTTGACACTGAATATGGCAGACCCATTGGTCAGTGACATCTTTGATTTGATATGAATTGCAGGCTCTCTGGGACAAAAAAAACCTTCGTTATCAGAAAATACACAATATATTAAATAAAGGCAGCCCCCAAACCTGCGGACAACCACCTTGGCAACCCAGCAAGTACTGTTTAATTGTGATTACTGCACGTATAGAAGAGCTGGAGCTTTTTGAAAAAGCCCACTAAATATGTTCAGATGTATAGCTCTGAGACTCGCTATGTGGAACAGAAGCAGAGTCTCTCATGAGGCTCATTGCAATCAAACATATATAACTGCCCTTAATCCATTTCTTCTGACTGAAAGGTATTTTTCAAGAGGGTCATGGCCGACACACAGCAGTGCAGTAAAGCATACACATTAACACAAGGTACACAGAAACATAAAACTAAAACTAAAAAGAATGATGTGCGAAAACACAGCATGTAGGCTGTGTATCAACATCAGATTTTTGTTCAGCGCTCAGACAGAACGGACAGGTAGCATATTGTGAAGAGATATTCATTGATTTTGACAAAATGTTGTACAAAGTTCATGTGCACCTAAAAATAGAGAAAAACAGTCACTTAATTACACTGATGTATTTGAGGGGACTGAGTCGCTAGTTTAGCCTTTAAGTCTACACAAATACAATGACATCTTGTTTATGTATTATAAAGTATGTAACTACCAACAAAGCACCATTGAACTTGAAGGACGTGCAGGTGTGACAACTTAATTTCTTTAGGCAGCTGATTTGGCTATGGAGACCCAGACCATTTTGTTGATGCAAAGCTCCAAAATGTCATCAGGTGTTCGTAGCTTGCAAATCTATTCACAAAAGACACATCACATAAAAATCATGTTAGTCATTAATTAACATAGTCAAATAAATTATACATTGCCACCAAAATAATGTTAACAGTAACACCTAACCTGTTACCTCATATGCTGACCAGATGCCAGTCTAATTTAATATATAAACAAACACATGTTAATCATTTTTATCATTTACTAATTATCATTCAGATAAGACTTATAAGGAAGCTATTTGGTCTGTAACGTTAAGCTATTTTCTAACCAACAAAATCCTTTGAATAACACAAACATAACATTAGGTAACGAAGTAGGCGAATAAAACATTTGTATTGACTTACCTGATATAGAAGAGCAGGGGGGTGTCTGTTTCAGTCCCAGCTGACTGTTGTAATCCATACTCTCGCTGGAGACGTAACTCCTGTACTATGAGCACTTAGTATTCATGTTTAATGTAGCGGATGCTGATTCTCTTGTTTTTAACTGTGCTGTAATGTCCTGTTTTAAACATTTTGCTGGTGAAATGGTCTCAACATCGGCGGCAGCAAGAGCAGCTAGCTGGCTAGCGCGATATTAACCAACAGAACGGAACAGGAAGAACGTCACACAGCTTAGTGCAGAGCAACCATAGCAACAAGCTGTAGGCGTTTTTGGCCGATATGGGCGTGTTTGGCAGATATGGGCGTTTTTGGCATGTTGGCCGAGCTGCACTGGTAGGCGGCAGCGGCTGCATCTAGACCATATAGCTTATTGTGGTGGTCTGGGCGGAAGGTGCAGCGCGCTAACCCGTCCCCAGACAGAGCTTCCGGTGTCATGGCGGAGTTCGGCCGCGCGGCTCTGCTCGCGGCTCTGCTGCTGTTCTCCGCCCTCACGCTGCGCGACGTGTATCTGGGCAGAACCGCGCTGCAGGCCCAAAGCCCCGAGCTTTCCCAGGACGCCCTGCCGGACTCAGAGCCCGGCAGGGCGGCCAAGGCGTCTCAGTACACGGCGCAAGTGCTGCGGTTCCAATACTGGTGAGTGTTAGCTAGCAGGCTAACAGCTAGGAAAGATGGAGTCAGTGATTCTGGTGAACGCTCATCAGAGAATATCTCCTTGTGATCCTCTACCTGTCTGTCTGTCTGTCTGTCTGTCTGTCTGTGTTAATACACAGCCTGTCTGTCTGTCTGTGTTAATACACAGCCTGTCTGTCTGTCTGTGTTAATACACAGCCTGTCTGTCTGTCTGTCCGTCCGCGTTAATACACAGCCTGTCTGTCTGTCTGTCTGTCTGTCCGCGTTAATACACAGCCTGTCTGTCTGTCTGCCTGTCTGTCTGTTTGTGTTAATACACAGCCTGTCTGTCTGTTTGTGTTAATACACAGCCTGTCTGTCTGTCTGCCTGTCTGTCTGTTTGTGTTAATACACAGCCTGTCTGTCTGTCTGTCTGTCTGTCTGTCCGCGTTAATACACAGCCTGTCTGTCTGTCTGTCTGTCTGTCTGTCTGTCTGTCCGCGTTAATACACAGCCTGTCTGTAGGGTTTTATAGTAGTGTGTTATAATGTGCCTGTCTCTCTCTATATGCCTGTCTCTCTCTGTGTGTTATAATGTGCCTGTCTCTCTCTCTGTGCCTGTCTCTCTCTCTGTGTTATAATCAGTGTTGGGAACGTTACTTTAAAAAAGTAATTAGTTATAGTTACTCACTACTTGTTCCAAACAGTAACTGAGTTAGTAACTGAATTACTTTATAATAGAAGTAACTAGTTACCAGGGAAAGTAACTATCTGCGTTAGCCTACTGTAAAAAAAAAAAAAAAATTGCTGTATGTCAAAAGATTTGGATTTTTCTGAGCAGTTTTCACAAGTCAGTTGACATGAGTAGAACAGACAGGTAGGCCTACTGGTAGGCTACATAACCTTCAATATTTATTGCACATCAACAGACAGCAAGAGGTTTATCCTGCACTTCAAGTATTTTGTTCTCAACAGAAGTAGTAGAGGAAACTGCTGAATGTACCGTGCTGATCTGCTATCACTGATTCACTTCATGTCGGCTAAAACACGTCAGACTATGAAGCATGAGACGCTGAGAGGAGGAGTAAGGATTTATCCTGTTTATTTCCTTCTTTAACATGCACAGCAGCATACAGATCCCAGGAAAAGAACAATAGCAATATTCGGCTCGTGATGACACGCTAAACAGCTGTTGCAACCAGCGAATCGCGGCCGTTTAATAACGTGCATAAATTAGGCTATAATTTATAGAGATCGGGAAACTCCATGCACTTACTCAAAGGGCGA
>NW_027648320.1:67500-70000 GCF_949987685.1 Ammodytes marinus
CATTCACGACGATAAGGAAAATGTGTTTTTAAAAGAGCTGCGCGCTTGTAAACCAGGAAATGGATGTAAAGAGAGACGTAACTGTGTATGCGAGTCCACGTCTGTTTGTGAGCGCGCAGCAGGAGCAGTTTGTAAGGCGCGTGCATGAAAATGTCAGAGTCCAGTGTGGGAGCATTCTTTCAAACTGGATGAAACACGGCGCAGACAGTGCAATGCTTTATGCAGCATGAAGTTAAAACGCTCGTCCAAGACTGATGTTTAATCACCATAGAAACACAAAAGCCTTGCGCGAGCGAAGCAGCGATTCACCCGGTGAAACTCTGTGACAGTGTGACAGTTGGTAACGGTGTCACTCACAGTGACACCTCGCCGGTGAGGGCCGCCGCGCACAGAAAACTTTAGTTTGACAGCTAAAATGATAGCCGGAGATATCCTGTCCGTTAGCGCTGTTGGGGGAAAAGGCTCCTACGGTCTGATTGCATTTCTCAAGCCTGAATACACAGAGCCATGTCGGCAAACTGACAGCGCGACTACATGTCCAGTGAGCCGCCTCCCCCCGTTAGTTTCAGTCTACAGACGAAAAGGTTACAATCACCTCCTAAGCATGGACATCGTTTAAAGCCTCTCATTGTTATGATCATTAGGCTTTGATGCACATTCTGAAGTCTGAACATTAGGGTGGGAGCTGTATTAGGGTGGGAGCTGCATTAGGGTGGGAGCTGCATTACGGTGGGAGCTGCATTAGGGTGGGAGCTGCATTACGGTGGGAGCTGCATTACGGTGGGAGCTGCATTACGGTGGGAGCTGCATTAGGGTGGGAGCTGCATTACGGTGGGAGCTGTATTACGGTGGGAGCTGCATTAGGGTGGGAGCTGCATTAGGGTGGGAGCTGCATTAGGGTGGGAGCTGCATTAGGGTGGGAGCTGCATTAGGGTGGGAGCTGCATTAGGGTGGGAGCTGCATTAGGGTGGGAGCTGCATTAGGGTGGGAGCTGTATTACGGTGGGAGCTGCATTACGGTGGGAGCTGTATTAGGGTGGGAGCTGCATTAGGGTGGGAGCTGCATTAGGGTGGGAGCTGCATTAGGGTGGGAGCTGCATTAGGGTGGGAGCTGCATTAGGGTGGGAGCTGCATTAGGGTGGGAGCTGCATTAGGGTGGGAGCTGTATTACGGTGGGAGCTGCATTACGGTGGGAGCTGCATTAGGGTGGGAGCTGTATTACGGTGGGAGCTGCATTACGGTGGGAACTGCATTACGGTGGCAGCTGTATTAGGGTGGGAGCTGTATTAGGGTGGGAGCTGTGGTGCAGCTTTTTTTTTAGAGCAACTCAACCTGCACTGCAAGAAAAGAAAGAAGGCAATAAGTCGATCTTTTTGTAGATTCATCCTCATATAAGTCAAGGTAAAAATCAGTGAGTGGTTCACAATCACATTTGTAGTAAAATATTAATTTTACTCCTAGATTTGAAGGTTTTACTGTTTATTTATTTAGGGCTTTTTAGTTGATTTGGCAAAATAAATAAACAAACCTGCAAAATCCTCTTTCGGTTTCGGCCAACAATTTAATTTTATTCGGTTTCGGCCAAGAATTTTAATTTCGGTGCATCCCTAACCCTACCTGTCTCTCTCTCTACCTGTCTCTCCCCCCTCCCTCTCTCTCTCTCTCTCTCTCCCTCCCTGTGTTAACCCTAACCTTACCTCTCTCTCTCTCTCTCTCTCTCTCTCTCCCTGTGTTAACCCTAACCCTACCTGTCTCTCTCTCTACCTGTCTCTCCCCCTCCCTCTCTCTCTCTCTCTCTCTCCCTGTGTTAACCCTAACCTTACCTCTCTCTCTCTCTCTCTCTCTCTCTCTCTCCCTGTGTTAACCCTAACCCTACCTGTCTCTCTCTCTACCTGTCTCTCTGTCCCCAGGTGTGTTGCTGTGCCCTGTCTCAGTGGTGTCTCTCCTCGTGGCCCCCTCTCTCTCTCTGTATTAACCTGTCTCTCCCCTCGCTCTCTCTCTCCCCTAACCCTAACCTTACCTCTCTCTCTCCCCTCGCTCTCTCTCTCTCTCTCCCTGTGTTAACCCTAACCTTACCTCTCTCTCTCTCTCTCTCCCTCTCTCTCTCTCTCTCTCTCTCTCTCTCTCTCTCTCTCTCTCTCTCTCTCTCTCTCTCTCTCTCTCTCTCTCCCTGTGTTAACCCTAACCTTACCTCTCTCTCTCTCTCCCCCTCTCTCTCTGTATTAACCTGTCTCTCTCCCCTCGCTCTCTCTCTCTCTCTCCCCTAACCCTAACCTTACCTGTCTCTCTCTCTCCCCTAACCCTAACCTTACCTGTCTCTCTCTCTGTATTAACCTGTCTCTCTCTCCCCAGGTGTTGCTGTGTCTCAGTGGATTCGCTCCTCGTGGCTTTATGAAAGTTTGTCCTTAAAGCAGAATCTGTTTGGACCGACCGGATGTCCCCGTGCCCGCAGCGAGCGCTCCTCTGCCGACTACCCACAATGCACTGCTGCCTCTGGACCC
>NW_027648320.1:75000-80000 GCF_949987685.1 Ammodytes marinus
ACACCGTGTCCTGTCTGACGGTGGTGACAGGCCAATGACGGAGTTGATATTCAATGTGAGAGCATCATATTTGGGTGGTTTTCAAGTTATTATAATTATATTAAATACAGAAATAGGGTTTAGTTTGTCTAATACTGTATTTATGGAAACTCTCTCAATCTTCTTTGTTCATGGATGATTCTTAAAGTACAGGATGATATACAAAATGAGGCGATTTGGTCTGAGTCTGTTAGAGCTAGTCTGATTGAAAGACTGTAATGTGAATCTTTGAATTAACGCTCAACCAATAATATGCTGTTATAAAATCACTGTTATTGATTATTCTACGTATTGATGGTTATCTGGGTTTTTGTCACACCTTCAGATATATCAAATTCATCAGATATACTTGTCAACTCCGTCAGATTTATATTATGATGATCACAATACATAATGATATTTCATAGTTGTTGAGGAAGTCACCTAACATGAGAATGTGTTTTGAAATTTGAAAAACATCTTGATTGCTGTTCATTTTAAAGTAAACATTCTATTACACAATATAGGACAATCGATATAAAATATCTATAGTCAGATACATTTTGAAAATAAATATACATTTTTTTTTTTAAGATACTATTTAGGCATTTTTATGCTTTATTGATAGTGTAGAGACAGAGTCGAAATGGGGCAGAGAGGGGAGTGACATGCAGAGAACGACCGCGGGCTGGAATCGAACCTGGGTCCGCTGCAGGCCGAGGCCCATGGGGGGGACGCCCTACCAACTGAGCTAAGGGCGCCCCCATTTTGAAAATATTTTTTGTGGCCTCTGTCAGTCTTGGTGAATACTTGTGATCACAGTTCTTCTCATGGGTCTAGCACAGGGGTCTCCAAACTTTTTTCACTGAGGGCCACATACAGAAAAATCTACGAAGGGCCGGGCCACTTTGCAAAAATAACACATTTATCAGGACATGTAGTTGCTCTGATGTTTAGTTTCATAGTGTCTTCGTAAATTGTAATCCTTCTTCACGGCAACACTTTACTTGCACATTAAAAAGATACATCCCCCCTCTTGTTAAATGCCATTAATACACCCAGTGTTTTCTGCTTTTACGTCTAATGTCCAGCTTGGTGAAAATAGTAGCCAGCCGAGATCCCGCCCCTCCAAGGGGGGTCCGGGGGTATGCCCCCCCGGCAGGGCTGTACAGTGCGACAGTTTTGATCGCATTTGCTACTGAAATTGATGACGTGCGATGATGAATACAAGTCCACTAGCACTAGAGCGACAGCTTGCTAATGAGCAGATGCTGTCTCTTTGAGACACAGAGGAGAGATGCACAACACTGCGCAACACTAAAGTCAACAGTAGTCGACATTAACACTCTCCAAATGCGGTCTAAGGCAAGTAAGTTATTGAGTCCACCCTCCACTTTGGCTGGTGAAAGATGTGTGCTCCGGACCTGTACTTGTGCTGCGATTCCAGCGTCTAATACACTTCGCCAACGGTAATAACCGGAAGGAGATCACCGCAGTTAAGTTAGCGCGTGTGCAAACAGAACATTTCCTGTGCGCCTTCACATTAAAAGCCTGTTAATAGCCAAACGTGAGTTGACTTTTATTTTGAAGCCGGTAAGAACAGGAAGTTAGCGCTTCACAGCCCTGCAGTGCTCTAGCTAGAAAGGCAACTCATTCAGCTGCAGAGAAAAGTCAACAGTAGTCTAAAAACAAAGTTTGAAATAAGCCACTGAAGAACAACTTCCAACACATTCACAACAACCTATTTATCTTATCCTAAATTGTACCAATATGTATACTTATTTATTTAATAGGCTATATGTTTTAAAGTTTGGTTTTAATTAACAGAAGGACATTTACCAAAAATGTACAAAAAATATATAGATATTAATTTAATGGGGAGAAATTATTCTGAATCAGCAAAAAATTGCAATTGGCAGGTTAGATTATTTTGTCTAAATTGCAATCAGTGCACCCCTATTCATTTTTCTACAATTATTACTGCACACACTAGGATATGATATTAACTGAGAATTTCAAATGAGATCAAGATGACAGGCTAACAGGTGATTAGAGCGAAATGCATGGGTTAAGGTTATGCAAGTTTTCGATCATATTTTGTGTGCTACTGAATTTATTTTTGTGCTACTGATTATTTTTGCTTGCTAGCACCAGTGCTACCACCTAAAAAAATAAGCGTACAGCCCTGCCCCCCGGGAGATTTTTTTAAGTTTTTAAAGTGAAATGCATGAATCTGGTGCACTTTGAGAGGGAAATTAAGAGGCTAAAGCTGAAGAATTTTGTATGAAAAAAAATGTAAACACTGTGTCAGATGAATTAGAAGCTATTGGAGAAGGACACATGGATTTTCCATAATAATATTAATTTAAATTAAAATATTATGCAGGGTCCTCTGGGATGGCCTTGGTGCTCTTTTTCTTTTATGGGACATATTTCTCTGTAATATAATGAATGCATTTAGATTATTTAAAAATTAAAAGCGCCATATTACATTATAGTTTTTAAAATGTGCCAAGGGCCAATCAATCAGTTTTGACACCCCTGCACTAGTGGGTTAACTAAGAAATGCAAAAAAAATAAAAAATTCAAAGGGCCATATTGCATTATATTTTTAAAATCGGCCGCGGGCCAATAAAAAGCGGGCCCGCGGGCCGTAGTTTGGACACCCCTGGTCTAGCATAAAATGAGGGAAAATTAATTTGTGTTTTTGGTGTCTGACGGTGTTGACACAAAATAAGGAATGGCAAGGTAAAAACCCCATTTTGATAAAAAGGATAAAAGCTGGGAGGTTGTGTCAAAGCTTAGCTCAGTAGCTCAGTATATGTTGGAAACAAACATGTAATTTAATTTGCCTAAACATAGGGTTTGTATTTCTTCAACATTGCACCCTGTTTTGTCCCACTTCTCAAGAATCACTGATATATAGGGTTAGGGTTATTATACATATGTTTATAATGTTCGGAGCCTCCACGGGGAATCCTCAGTTTAAGGCCGTTTGTCTATTTCTGACCCCTTACCCCCAGCTACCGCTAACAGAGGAGCGGCGGCTAACGGAGGAGTTACCGTGACGACAGATGTCCCCGCCCCCCCCACACAGACCGTGATGGACGACACACAGGACAGTCAGTACTATTTCCCCTTGTCCCTGTAACCCTCTAACCTCTAACCGTATTACCTCCTAACCTCTAACCCTATTACCTCCTACCCCTTATCATTCTAACCCCTTGTCCCTCTAACCCTCTAACCTCTAACCGTATTACCTCCTAACCTCTAACCCTATTACCTCCTACCCCTTATCCTTCTAACCCCTTGTCCCTCTAACCCTCTAACCGTATTACCTCCTAACCTCTAACCCTATTACCTCCTACCCCTTATCATTCTAACCCCTTGTCCCTCTAACCCTCTAACCTCTAACCGTATTACCTCCTAACCTCTAACCCTATTACCTCCTACCCCTTATCCTTCTAACCTCTAACCCCTTATCCTTCTAACCTCTAACCCTCTAACCCCTTATCCCTCTAACCTCTAACCCCTTATCCTTCTAACCTCTAACCCTCTAACCTAATGTTAACCTGCTAACCCTCTATACTGTGTTAACCTATCTACTGACCCTAACCTCTAACCCTATTACCTCCTATTACCTCCTACCCCTTATCCCTCTAACCCTCTAACCCCCTAACCCTCTAACCCTCTAACGCCCTAACCCCCTAACCCCTTGTCCCTCTAACCCTCTAACCCCCTAACTCCCTAACCCCCTAACCCCCTAACCCTCTAACCCTCTAACCCCCTAACCCTCTAACCCCCTAACCCCCTAACCCTCTAACCCTCTAACCCCCTAACCCTCTAACCCTCTCACCCCCTCACCCCCTAACCCTCTAACCCCCTAACCCTCTAACGCCCTAACCCTCTAACTCCCTAACCCCCTAACCCCCTAACCCTCTAACCCCCTAACCCTCTAACCCCCTAACCCTCTAACCCTCTAACCCCCTAACCCCCTAACCCCCTAACCCTCTAACCCTCTAACCCTCTAACCCCCTAACCCCCTAACCCTCTCACCCTCTCACCCTCTCACCCTCTCACCCTCTAACCCTCTAACGCCCTAACCCCCTAACCCCCTAACCCTCTAACCCCCTAACCCCCTAACCCCCTAACCCTCTAACCCCCTAACCCTCTCACCCTCTCACCCCCTAACCCCCTAACCCTCTAACCCCCTAACCCCCTAACCCTCTAACCCCCTAACCCTCTAACCCCCTAACCCTCTAACCCTCTAACCCTCTAACCCTCTAACCCTCTAACCCCCTAACCCTCTAACCCTCTAACCCTCTAACCCTCTAACCTAATGTTAACCTGCTAACCTGTCTACTGCACACAGGACTGTCACTACCTCTAACCATCTACTGACTAACCCTGTTAAGCCCAATACGATGCACTTTCACCTTCAAGGTGAATTAGATTAGGTCAAGTGTCTAAGGATGGATGCTAACATTATCTGGTTTCTAACTCTTTTGCCTAAAGTTTAGCTAACAAGCTAACGTTAGCTAGCTGCTGATAGCCATGGAACTATCTGCCTAGTTGACTGCTGATAGCCCACCCTGTTTATTTCCAATGTATAGTGTCATAATAGTTAACACTGCTGCTGCATCATGAGTAGTGAGTCCTACAAAAAAACACTCCAAAAGGTGATACGTTTTCAATGTGCAGAAAGTTGTGAAGAATAAAGTAGAATAAATATTTGAATGCAATACAGAATGCCTCAGTGCCTTGATTTATATTCCATTAGATGTGTGTCAATGGGAGCTAGCTGTCTTTTCCTTAACATTTCCACCATAAATAAATACACAAGACACAAATTAGTGCATTAAGAATTAACCAGAATGCACAAAATGAAGTGTTCGAACCTCAGATTTTTCTGGGGGACAACCGCCAGACCCCCGCTTTTAATATGTGTTCCCCAATGTTGAAATGAGACCTAGCCCTTCATT
>NW_027648320.1:82500-107500 GCF_949987685.1 Ammodytes marinus
GACAGACAGTGTGTTAATAAAGTTCATTTGAATCTCAGGTCCTCAGAGTTACGTCGTCAGTAGTGATGAGGAAGAGGCCACGCCCCCAGACCTGGTCGCCGCGGTAACGTCCTCGCAGCCGACAGACAGGTAAAAGATCCGAACGACCAAACTATCTAACCCAACCAGAACCAGGGATAAGACTGTGTGTGTGTCTCTGTGTCTCTGTCTGTGTGTGTGTGTGTGTGTGTGTGTGTGTGTGTGTGTGTGTGTGTGTGTGTGTGTGTGTGTGTGTGTGTGTGTGTGTGTGTGTGTGTGTGTGTGTGTGTGTGTGTGTGTGTGTGTGTGTGTGTGTGTGTGTGTGTGTGTGTGTGTGTGTGTGTGTGTGTGTGTGTGTGTGTGTGTGTGTGTGTGTGAGACAGATCGACCCCTGGGACCATCAGCTGTCCTGTCTGTCTGGACTCGTACTCAGAGGTGAGACTCGGATTATGTTTTTTACGCACGCACGCACGCACGCACGCACGCACGCACGCACACACACACACACACGACATTGCAAACATAAAAAATGATTGATTGTAATTTTATTTGAGCTTTGATGTCAGACTTATGTGCAATCAATTGGGGAAATGCATCTCTCTCTCTCTCTGTCTCTGTCTCTCTCTATCTCTCTCTCTGTCTCTCTCTCTCTCTCTATCTATCTCTCTCTGTCTCTCTGTCTCTCTCTATCTCTCTCTCTGTCTCTCTCTATCTCTCTCTCTCTGTCTCTCTCTCTCTCTCTGTCTCTCTCTCTCTCTCTCTCGTCCTAACCTATACATCAGGTCGGCAATACGTCATCTAGACGGAACTCTCGTGACCACGCCCCTTTGGGGGGAAAACAATACGGCTACTCCACAGACAGCGCGATCATTCAAAATAAGCCGTTATAGCTCAAATCTGCAATGTCCTGAGCTGTTGTGTGGTTTACTAAGTAAAAAACAAACATCATGGTTTTATTCCTTCGCCCCCAAACATTCCCCTAAATAAGGTCTGTATGACAGCAGGAAGCTCCCGGCTTCCCCCGTGCTCTGCATCCAGTGGGAGTTTGCTATCGTAATGAGCCGTTAGGACCGTTGGTAGAGTCTAGTCAAGGCATAGCGCTGTAATATTAACATACTAAGCATTATTACAGACAACACAACTTAAAATAACAATTATTTCAGGTGTAATCAGCAACATAGAGACTCAGTGAGGTGAAGATATATATCAGGGGCCAATGGGTCGGATCACTGCGCCAGCTTGATGCTGAGAGACTAAACACACATGGTTTTAGATTGATCAAATTAATCATTTATAAGTGTCTTTAACGTTATCCAGCAGGGAGGGAGAGAGAGAGAGAGAGAGAGAGAGAGAGAGAGAGAGAGAGAGAGAGAGAGAGAGAGAGAGAGAGAGAGAGAGAGAGAGAGAGAGAGAGAGAGAGAGAGAGAGAGAGAGAGAGAGAGAGAGAGAGAGAGAGAGAGAGAGAGAGAGAGAGAGAGAGAGAGAGAGAGAGAGAGAGAGAGAGAGAGAGAGAGAGAGAGAGAGAGAGAGAGAGAGAGAGAGAGAGAGAGAGAGATGTATAAGTGTCTTTAACGTTATCCAGCCAGCAGAGTTGTTGTGAAGGATCTTGACATTGTGTCAAATTTTAACTTGTTTTCCTCTGATCGTTTTCTTTTTGTGCTGTTTTGGAAACGCAATGTTGCATTATAGTCAATGGCACGATCGCTTTGTTTTCCCCCCAAAGGGGGCGTGGCCAGATAGGGGGCGTGGCCAGATTGCAGACCTGATGTATTGCTGCTTCCTGTCAGTGTGACCTCATCCTAACCCTGTCCTCTGATTGGTCCTCAGATCGTGGACAGCGGGCGATTGGTCGTTTCTACGCGGTGTGGTCACGTGTTCTGCAGCTTGTGTCTCAGAGACGCTCTGAGGTCACAGCACACCTGTCCCACCTGCCGGAAGAAGCTGGGGCCCAAGCAGTACCATCCACTATACGTCTAAGACAGACAGACAGACAGACAGACAGACAGACAGACAGACAGACAGACAGACAGACAGACAGACACTGAGGGCCCAAGCAGTACCATCCACTATACGTCTGACTGTCTGACTGTCTACCTGTCTATCTAACACTGATACACACACTCTGAGACACACACACTCTGAAACAGACACACTCTGAAACAGACACACACTGAGACACACACACACATTCACACACACACACACACACACACCGAGACAGACACACACACACACACACACACACACACACACACACACACACACACACACACACACACACAGCTGAGACTTTTTGCATTTGGATTTTTGATTCTTTGTTTTATATTGAGTTCCATGTTTCCCTGGTTACCCTGGTTGCCCTGGATACCCTGTTCACCTTGAATATTAAATAAACTGTTGAAATGTTCTGAGTGTCAACAAGCCTTTTCTGTGGATACGCACGCACGCACGCACACACTCACACACACTCCCACACACACACACACACACACACACACACACACACACACACACTCCCACACACGCACGCACGCACACACTCACACACACACACTCCCACACACACACACACACACACACGCACGCACTCCCACACACGCACGCACACATGCACACACACACACGCACTCCCGCACATACACAGGCACGCACGCACGCACACACACACACACACACACACAGGCTGTATCCCGTTACAGAGACCGCCTCCTTGGTAGGACGCGGTCTATGAAGGCTATAGCCTGTGAAGGCCGGTTCCAAGGCCAACGAGCCTTGTTAAACGAGACGGTCTCCGCAGGTCTCCGTTTCACTCCGTTTACGAGCATTTCCGGTTTGCGTAACAAGCCGTTGCCTTGCGTGACGACTCGCCGCTCCTGTGCTGCCTAGCAACCCTGATTGCTGCCAACGGAAACAGCCTTGTCAACGGAGGAAAAAAGAAAAAGAAGTTGCCTACCAGACGAAAAGAAAAAAAGTACAAGAAAAAAAGAAAGGAAGATAAAAGTTGGGCTGCGAAGGATACATCTGATGCAGCCTTCAAAACCGTGAAACGAAGGCTGCATTTAGGTCCATGATATGAGGAGCCTTGCAAGGAGCCTTGCAAATGGAACAACCTTTGCGCGCCGCTATGACGCAATCGGTCTTCAAATGCAGCCTACGTAGACCGCAAACCCTGAATCAAGATACAGCCACACACTTTAATGAAGTGGTTCCCAACAGGTAGCGTTTAAATGCAGGAGAAATGCCTCCATCTGGTGGTGAGCAGTGGTAGTGACGCAAAGCCTTGTAATCAGGTCAGTGATTGTAGGCAGGTGTGCAAACAAACAGTGAATGCTGAGAGAGCTCACATGGGTTGCGTTCCGAATCGCATACTTTCTACTATATAGTATGTAGAAAAAAGATTTAGGATGTCCCGATTCTTGTGGCCAGATTTAGGATGGTTAGAATACCCGGATGGTCTACTTCATGCGTCCAAGATTGTTAGTGTTGAAAAGTGCATCCTATTTGGGCGATTCTGACCCACAATCCAGTGCGCACGTGAAGTGACGTAACATCGACGAAGCCTATAGGTCCATGTTAAGAAAACAAACGGGGATGCGACGGATATAAAAAAAAAGTACGTCCCAATAGTATGCCTACTGCATCCTAACTAGATTCTTTTTATCGTCAGATGTAGTATGTAGAATAGAAAAAAGAAAGAGTATGCGATTCGGAACGCAACCAGTGTTTACTGCTCCTGACACACTGTGATACTGACAGAGTATAGAACAATACTTTAGACACACTGTGATACTGACAGAGTATAGAACAGTACTTTAGACACACTGTGATACTGACAGAGTATAGAACAATACTTTAGACACACTGTGATACTGACAGAGTATAGAACAGTACTTTAGACACAGTGTGATACTGACAGAGTATAGAACAATACTTTAGACACACTGTGATACTGACAGAGTATAGAACAATACTTTAGACACACTGTGATACTGACAGAGTATAGAACAGTACTTTAGACACACTGTGATACTGACAGAGTATAGAACAATACTTTAGACACACTGTGATACTGACAGAGTATAGAACAACACTTTTTGATATCTCAACAAACAGAGTGACATAAGCGTAAATTTAGTTTATTTGTGCTTTTCAGTTTATTAGATTTATTTTGCTGCATGTTAGAGCTGAGAGCCAACACATGCACACGCTCACACACACATGCACACGCTCACACACACATGCACACGCTCACACACACAGGCACACGCTCACACACACAGGCACACGCTCACACACACATGCACACGCTCACACACACATGCACACGCTCACACACAACCTACCGGACAGACTACAATCAACTTCAACAGACCAAGTAAGTGCATAAAGGCTTTAGCTAGGCACCAAACTAAGAAAGATATTGACCTAACACCACTGAGAGACAGACTTATAGGAATAAGTTTACAAATGGCTGGGTTAAGGTAACCCTGACCCACCACTGCAAGGTTTCAATCACTTACACAGAAGATAATGCTTTTTAAAGATGAGCTGGGGACGCTAATGTTTCAACAATCTAAATGTAACTGTATGGGATATTCAAAATAAGTCAGATTTAACATGAATTAGTGATGTATGTGCTTTTAAACAAGTTAAATCGGTGATGCTCATCAACTTTCAATAATCTTACTTTAACTGTAGCACATACTGAACCCCATTCTGTCATGAACCGTCACTTCTCCTCCGTCCATAACAGAGGAACTAATGGGATAACTGGGGAGGGTGACTGGGTGTTACTCTTCCGCATGCCCACTGTATAATGGGAGGACACCCTTCAAAATAACCACAGTACACGTGTGTTGTGGATGTGTGTACAATGGTTCTTTATTGATTGGTCAAACATGTTTTTCATTTGGCTTCCATACATGTTTGGGTTTGGGGTTAGGTCAAAGTTCAAACACAGATTTTGTTTTCAGTCAATATTTCCCTCTGATGTTTAGTAATAAAAACCACACACAGCGGAATGCCTCTGGTTACCTAGGTTACCTAACCCTCTGATGTTTAGTAATAAAAACCACAAACAGCGGAATGCCTCTGGTTACCTAGGTTACCTAACCCTAACACAGGATGGAAGAGTTCACTAACTAACTAAAGCAAATAGAAACTTCCATTAAGCTTCTGTTAAAAAGCTTTGCTCATTAAAGTGTTTGTGTGAAGATGTGAAGTCATTTGGCTCCACCTAGTGTCCACTGTGTAGAACTGCCTCAGGCCCATAGAGCAGGGACAGTTCAAACCCTCTCCACTCTTAGAACTATACAGTATATTTATGTAAATATTCTGACCCTTTTCTCTAACAACAGAAAGGTTTGAATGAGAACCATGTTTCTATTAGAACACATGTTGTTCCAGTGATTTGATATTTCCAGTTTGACTCTAAATGTTTCTATATTTGTATAAATGTCACAGAGGAAGGTGAAGCAGGATGCACATCCCAAACAACCAGTAAGAGACATTTATGTTCCACTGTGTGTGAATGTGTGTGAAAGAGTTCTGCTTCCCGCTGCCTTAACTGGGACATATGGGTCTATATTTCACTCTTATATTTCAGAGGAGAAGCTTTTGTTTCTGCTTGCTGCCTGTGTGATGGTTGTTCCTGTGTGATGGTTGTTGCTGCTTGCTGCCTGTGTGATGGTTGTTTCTGCTTTTGGATCTGCAGTAAAACCTGGAGTGGCTTTTTGAGAAGCGTTTTGTTTTAACTGATTGGATTGGGATTCTGGGGAAACACCTGAATGGATTGTTGAACTGAATGGATTGAAGTGTGACTGTCGAATGCTCTCATGTCTATACACACACACACACACCCACCCACCCACACACACACAAACACAATGACTTTATTGCTGTGCTGTTTGTAATTTCACATTTGGCTGTATTGACTTGTGTTTTGCTATGTTGTGCTTGTGCTGTTGGCTGAAAGAAACATTGTTATTTGCTGTGACCTGCATTGTGTGTGTGTGTGTGTGTGTGTGTGTGTGTGTGTGTGTGTGTGTGTGTGTGTGTGTGTGTGTGTGTGTGTGTGTGTGTGTGTGTGTGCGCGTGTGCGCGTGTGCGTGTGCGTGTGTTGATGCTTACTAATTGCAGGCTGTGTGTGTGTGTGTGTTGATGTGGTCCCAGTCTTAGTCTGCTGCTCTCAGCTTGTCGCTTCCATAACTGCTCTGGGCGCTGCTGCTCATTTTACTGCCACTGGTTCCGTCATTGAGAAGACATTTATTTTCTCTGTATATTTTGTCCGTTAATGGAATTTGACTTTAAAAAATTGCTTGATTGAATTTTGATGAAGAAGCAGCTGAATCTTAAGCATTGGAAATGGTGCAAAGGGTTCTAAACATGTTTTTTAAACTGTCTTAGATTGCTATTTTGAATAATATACATAGAGAAAGAGAGAGAGAGACATAGAGAGAGTCTGTTGGATGACAATCTTCTAATAAAGAATATTATCCATTTCTTACTTTTGTTTCTTCACATTTACAATAGCCATTTATCCCTTTGTAAAATCAGTCTCCATAGTGTTTAATCTAAATGTGAGTTCTCCATCATGAGACTATCACCGATAATGTTGAGCCATTGTCTGTAGGCAGGTGCAACAGACAATGGCTAAACATAACCCTCTAACCCCAGCCAGTATTGGTCTCATTTTTGCACAGTTCCTTCCTGTCTCAGGGACGAAACAAGTTTGAGGGATTTTTGATCCTAGTACCTCGCACAGCTCAGTGTTATGATACCAGAAAAGTTGTATTCTCCTGCAGCTCAAAAATATGTGTGTATGATTAGGATCCTTACTTTGCATAGTGTCATGCAGGGTTTATTGTTCATTTGTTGCTATTGTTAAGTATTCAGTACGAGACAGACACGACTGTTACTCTAACCACGTTTCTTTATTATCTGAAATGTGTATATCTACATTATGTCATTATGTCACCAACCTTGTGATGCTTTTAAAGTTACACAATATATGAGCCCCCCTCTTAAGTTTTTTTTCCCTCTTTCTAAATAATTTTTTATTTTATCAAAACATTGTCTTTGGGGATGTATTCTTAACAGTTCAATAACCATATAAAAAGCATCTTATTTTTTATTTTTACCTTCAATATTACAATACTGACCACACTGATTTCCTTTTACTAAACATAACAAAGTTATTCATTTCACAACTTTTTAACTTATAGCATATTTGTTTAACTATGGTAATCTCTGTATCTAGCTTGAAGTTTGGCTTGTCTTTTAGAGCGTCTGTGACACAACTGTGACCCTGTTTGTTCTTCATCAGCGTCATTTTCTTCAAGAACCTCAGTGCTACTGTGGTCTGTGTAACACTTGGTTTCTCTGCTTTCAATGCCTGTAGGTGTGTAACCTTCCTGTGCAGTCGTAGGTGGAAACTGTCTCTTTCCTTTTTTCAGTAGATGTTTAGTGTCCCTCCATCCGGTGTGCAAACTATGAATTATCTTGTTTTCTGATGTTTGTTAACAATCCCAGCTGGCTGGCAGGTTTCTCCTCTCTGTATCCTTACATTGTCACCTACTTACTGATCTGGCAACGGTCTTGTTTGTCTGTCATCGTCGGTCTTTTGCTTTAGTTGCTTCTACGTTTGCACTTTGCCTTCAGGAGTCAGTAGAGTTGTGGACGCTGGAAGTTTGGACTTCAGTCGCGTCCCATCAGCAGCTGTGAGGGAGGCAACCCTAAGTCGGTGTGTAAAGTAATGCACGGGTCACCATTAGTGATTTGTGCCTTTTTTAAGCCTGTTTGTTACCGTCTGTACCATTCTCTCTGTTTTCCCGTTAGACTGAGTGTGCCCTGGGGCCTCATTTATCAATGCAGCGTATGCACAGTAGAGGCCGTACCCCACCGAGTACGCAACCTTTCTGAATTTATAAAAAGCAAAGGGTTTGGGTTAGGGTTAGGGTTAGGGGTTAGAGGGTTAGGGGTTAGAGGGTTAGGGTTAGGGTTAGGGGTTAGGGTTAGGGGTTAGGGTTAGGGTTAGGGGTTAGGGTTAGGGGTTAGGGTTAGGGGTTAGGGTTAGGGTTAGGGTTAGGGGTTAGAGGGTTAGGGTTAGAGGGTTAGGGTTAGGGTTAGGGGTTAGGGTTAGGGTTAGGGTTAGGATAAGGGAGTTTTAATCAGGATCGCCGTTCCGGCGATCCTGGTTGTCTAGGAGCACGTTTCAGGCCATTGTGTCCTTGGGCAAGACACTTCACCCTGACTTGCCTGGTGTGAATGTGTATGACTGCTGTATGTTTGAGGTGGTGGTCTGAGGGGCCGTAGGCGCTGAATGACAGCCACGCTTCCGCCACCGGTATGACTGAGTGTGAATGAATGGAACCTGGAACCCTGTAAAGCGCCTTAAGTGCCTAGAAAAGCGCCATTGTTATCCTTTATGAAACCAGGTAAAGTTAATTCGCTCTTCACTGTGCCCCTGTGACAGGAAACACCAAAGACAAGCTGATCTCGGAGCTGGATAAGATCCAGTTGGACCTGACGGACCAGCGAGAGGAGAGTGGCGAGCGGCTGGGCGGGGTGAGCCGGGCCCTGCAGCGCGTAGAGAGCTCTCTAACCCTAACCCTCTCCGACTGCAGACGCTCTGATGATGCTCTGGAGAAACGACCCTCCAAACTGGAGGGAGTGTGTGGCCGGCTGGACGGGGTGTCCGAGTCTATAGCCAAGATCAAGGACGGTACGTTAAGACTTATGTACTATATCAACTAACCCTCTCACCCTCTCACCCTCTAACCCTATTCTACTATATTACTAACCCCATAACCCTCACACCCTCTAACCCCCTAACCCCCTAACCCTCTCACCCTCTCACCCTCTAACCCTAACCCTATGTACTATACTAACCCTCTAACTCTAACCAAGATCAAAGAGGGTATGTCAAGGCTTTCTGTACTCTGCTATATTGACTAACCCTCTAACCCTAACCTCATAACCCTCTAACCCTAACCCTCTAACCCCCTAACCCTCTCACCCTCTCACCCTCTCACCCTCTAACCCTCTCACCCTCTAACCCCCTGACCCTCTAACCCTCTCACCGTCTAACCCCCTAACCCTCTAACCCTCTAACTCTCTAACCAACTAACCCTCTAACCCCCTAACCCTCTAACCCCCTAACCCTCTCACCCTCTAACCCCCTAACCCTCTCACCCTCTAACCCCCTAACCCTCTAACCCTTTAACTCTCTAACCAACTAACCCTCTAACCCCCTAACCCTCTCACCCTCTAACCTCCTAACCCTCTAACCCTCTAACTCTCTAACCAAATGATGGGCCCCCCTCTGCATTGGGCCCCCCCACGACTGTATCACTTTTCCCCCCAGTCCGTCGGCCCTGCCCGGTGTGCCTGTGCAGTAATCCACCCCTGGATAGGTTACACAATTAAGAAAAAAACAATGACGTTCATAACTAATTTATATATTTTTTGTAATGTAATGATTATCTGGAACTTGGTGCCCTACGCGCTCTGTGTACCCTGCGTATAGGGAGCGGCGGCCCTGACTATATTACTAACCCCCTAACCCTCTAACCCCCTGACCCTCTAACCCTCTAACCCTCTCACCCCCTAACCCTCTAACCCTCTAACCCTCTCACCCCCTAACCCTCTAAACCTATGTACTATATTACTAACCAACTAGAGCTCTTACCCTCTGTACTTTATTACTAACCCCTAACCCTAACCCTCTCCTGTGTGGTGTATTTATACAGCCTACGTATTACCCCTGTTGTATTTATGAAGCGTATTATAGATGCAGTAAGCTGTTGTGCTGTGGCCTCTGTCAGGGCTAACCCTCTCTCTCTCTCTCTCTATCTCTCTCTCTCTCTCCCTCTGTATTAACATGTCTCTCTCTCCCTCTCTCTCTCTCTCTCCCTACCTCCCTCTGTATTAACATGTCTCTCTCTCCCTCCCTCTCTCCCTCTCTCTCTCTCTACCTCCCTCTGTATTAACATGTCCCTCTCCCTCCCTCCCTCTCTCTCCCTCTCTCTCTCAGGGCTGACCCTCCATGTTTCCTCCCTCTGGTCCTGTGTCTCTGGCCTGAACTCGTCTCTGGTTCTTCAGGGAGAAACGCTGGAAGGTCCAGGAAGACGTTTACAGCAGGATGAAGACTCTCAACTCCAGCCTGATACAAGTCATAAACCGTACCGCGCTTAAACCGTACCCTACCCAACTTTTGGCAAATGAAAAGCCAAACTACCCGGACCGAACCGCTCCGATCCGACCCGCTCTACTCGGTGGAAACGAGGCATAAGACATGGTTAGACCATAACCCTAACCGTAACCAAGACATGGCCTTAACCCGGTTTAGATCATATTCTAACTCAGACGTTAATCAGAATAAGAAGTTGCATGAAGACAACTAGAGTATTCTAATCTCAGTCGCATCATTGAGACATGTAAACTTCAATCACATTGAATATTCCTATCTGAGTTTCCTGGCTGTTAAACTAGCGCATGTGTCTTTAATGACCGATAGAACACAGCGATAATGACATGAAGAACGCGCTGAGGTCAGACTATACTGAATGGGGCTTAGGCCTGGTTAAAGAGTCCAGTGGTACGGTCTGCGTAGTGTGAATGGGGCTTAGGCCAGGTTAAAGAGTCCAGTGGTACGGTGTGCGTAGTGTGAATGGGCCTGGTTATAGTGTGAATGGGGCTTGGGCCTGGTTATAGTGTGAATGGGGCTTAGGCCTGGTTATAGTGTGAATGGGGCTTAGGCCTGGTTAAAGAGTTCAGTGGTACGGTCTGTGTAGTGTGAATGGGGCTTAGGCCAGGTTATAGTGTGAATGGGGCTTAGGCCTGGTTATAGTGTGAATGGGGCTGGGGCCTGGTTATTGTGTGAATGGGGCTTAGGCCTTGTTATAGTGTGAATGAGGCTTAGGCCTGGTTATAGTGTGAATGGGGCTTGGGACTGGTTATAGTGTGTGTAGTGTGAATAGGGCTTGGGCCTGGTTATAGTGTGAATGGGGCTTAGGCCTGGTTATAGTGTGACCCTAACCCTTATAGTGTGAATGGGGCTTAGGCCTGGTTATAGTGTGAATGGGGCTTGGGCCTGGTTATAGTGTGAATGGGGCTTGGAACTGGTTATAGTGTGAATGGGGCTTGGGCCTGGTTATAGTGTGAATGGGGCTTAGGCCTGGTTATAGTGTGAATGGGGCTTAGGCCTGGTTATAGTGTGAATGGGGCTTGGGCCTGGTTATAGTGTGAGTGGGGCTTAGGCCTGGTTATAGTGTGAATGGGGCTTAGGCCTGGTTATAGTGTGACCCTAACCCTTATAGTGTGAATGGGGCTTGGGCCTGGTTATAGTGTGAATGGGGCTTGGGCCTGGTTATAGTGTGAATGGGGCTTAGGCCTGGTTATAGTGTGAATGGGGCTTAGGCCTGGTTATAGTGTGAATGGGGCTTGGGGCTTAGGCCTGGTTATAGTGTGAATGGGGCTTAGGCCTGGTTATAGTGTGAATGGGGCTGGGGCCTGGTTATAGTGAGAATGGGGCTTAGGCCTGGTTATAGTGTGAATGGGGCTTAGGCCTGGTTATAGTGTGACCCTAACCCTTATAGTGTGAATGGGGCTTGGGCCTGGTTATAGTGTGACCCTAACCCTCATAGTGTGAATGGGGCTTAGGCCTGGTTATAGTGTGAATGGGGCTTGGGCCTGGTTATAGTGTGAATGGGGCTTGGGCCTGGTTATAGTGTGAATGGGGCTTGGGCCTGGTTATAGTGTGAATGGGGCTTAGGCCTGGTTATAGTGTGAATGGGGCTGGGGCCTGGTTATAGTGTGAATGGGGCTGGGGCCTGGTTATAGTGTGAATGGGGCTGGGGCCTGGTTATATTGAATGGGGCTGGGGCCTGGTTATAGTGTGACCCTAACCCTTATAGTGTGAATGGGGCTGGGGCCTGGTTATAGTGTGAATGGGGCTGGGGCCTGGTTATAGTGTGAATGGGGCCTGGTTATAGTGTGAATGGGGCTTAGGCCTGGTTATTGTGTGAATGGGGCTTGGGCCTGGTACGGTGTGTAGTGTGAATGGGGCTGGGGCCTGGTACGGTGTGTAGTGTGAATGGGGCTGGGGCCTGGTTATAGTGTGAACGGGGCTTGGGCCTGGTTATAGTGTGAATGGGGCTTAGGCCTGGTTATAGTGTGAATGGGGCTGGGGCTGGGGCTTGGTTATAGTGTGAATGGGGCTTGGGCCTGGTTATAGTGTGAATGGGGCTGGGGCCTGGTTATAGTGTGAATGGGGCTGGGGCCTGGTTATAGTGTGAATGGGTCTTGGGCCTGGTACGGTGTGTAGTGTGAATGGGGCTGGGGCCTGGTTATAGTGTGAATGGGGCTGGGGCCTGGTTATAGTGTGAACGGGGCTTGGGCCTGGTTAAAGAGTCCAGTGGTACGGTCTGCGTAGTGTGAATGGGGCTTAGGCCAGGTTAAAGAGTCCAGTGGTACGGTGTGCGTAGTGTGAATGGGCCTGGTTATAGTGTGAATGGGGCTTGGGCCTGGTTATAGTGTGAATGGGGCTTAGGCCTGGTTATAGTGTGAATGGGGCTTAGGCCTGGTTAAAGAGTTCAGTGGTACGGTCTGTGTAGTGTGAATGGGGCTTAGGCCAGGTTATAGTGTGAATGGGGCTTAGGCCTGGTTATAGTGTGAATGGGGCTGGGGCCTGGTTATTGTGTGAATGGGGCTTAGGCCTTGTTATAGTGTGAATGAGGCTTAGGCCTGGTTATAGTGTGAATGGGGCTTGGGACTGGTTATAGTGTGTGTAGTGTGAATAGGGCTTGGGCCTGGTTATAGTGTGAATGGGGCTTAGGCCTGGTTATAGTGTGACCCTAACCCTTATAGTGTGAATGGGGCTTAGGCCTGGTTATAGTGTGAATGGGGCTTGGGCCTGGTTATAGTGTGAATGGGGCTTGGGCCTGGTTATAGTGTGAATGGGGCTTGGGCCTGGTTATAGTGTGAATGGGGCTTAGGCCTGGTTATAGTGTGAATGGGGCTTAGGCCTGGTTATAGTGTGAATGGGGCTTGGGCCTGGTTATAGTGTGAGTGGGGCTTAGGCCTGGTTATAGTGTGAATGGGGCTTAGGCCTGGTTATAGTGTGACCCTAACCCTTATAGTGTGAATGGGGCTTGGGCCTGGTTATAGTGTGAATGGGGCTTGGGCCTGGTTATAGTGTGAATGGGGCTTAGGCCTGGTTATAGTGTGAATGGGGCTTAGGCCTGGTTATAGTGTGAATGGGGCTTGGGGCTTAGGCCTGGTTATAGTGTGAATGGGGCTTAGGCCTGGTTATAGTGTGAATGGGGCTTGGGCCTGGTTATAGTGTGAATGGGGCTTAGGCCTGGTTATAGTGTGAATGGGGCTGGGGCCTGGTTATAGTGTGAATGGGGCTGGGGCCTGGTTATAGTGTGAATGGGGCTGGGGCCTGGTTATATTGAATGGGGCTGGGGCCTGGTTATAGTGTGACCCTAACCCTTATAGTGTGAATGGGGCTGGGGCCTGGTTATAGTGTGAATGGGGCTGGGGCCTGGTTATAGTGTGAATGGGGCCTGGTTATAGTGTGAATGGGGCTTAGGCCTGGTTATAGTGTGAATGGGGCTTAGGCCTGGTTATTGTGTGAATGGGGCTTGGGCCTGGTACGGTGTGTAGTGTGAATGGGGCTGGGGCCTGGTACGGTGTGTAGTGTGAATGGGGCTGGGGCCTGGTTATAGTGTGAACGGGGCTTGGGCCTGGTTATAGTGTGAATGGGGCTTAGGCCTGGTTATAGTGTGAATGGGGCTGGGGCTGGGGCTTGGTTATAGTGTGAATGGGGCTTGGGCCTGGTTATAGTGTGAATGGGGCTGGGGCCTGGTTATAGTGTGAATGGGGCTGGGGCCTGGTTATAGTGTGAATGGGTCTTGGGCCTGGTACGGTGTGTAGTGTGAATGGGGCTGGGGCCTGGTTATAGTGTGAATGGGGCTGGGGCCTGGTTATAGTGTGAACGGGGCTTGGGCCTGGTTATAGTGTGAACGGGGCTTGGGCCTGGTTATAGTGTGAATGGGGCTGGGGCCTGGTTATAGTGTGAATGGGGCTTGGGCCTGGTACGGTGTGTAGTGTGAATGGGGCTTGGGCCTGGTTATAGTGTGAATGGGGCTGGGGCCTGGTTATAGTGTGACCCTAACCCTTATAGTGTGAATGGGGCTGGGGCCTGGTTATAGTGTGAATGGGGCTTGGGCCTGGTACGGTGTGTAGTGTGAATGGGGCTTGGGCCTGGTTATAGTGTGAATGGGGCTTAGGCCTGGTTATAGTGTGAATGGGGCTGGGGCCTGGTTATAGTGAGAATGGGGCTTAGGCCTGGTTATAGTGTGACCCTAACCCTTATAGTGTGAATGGGGCTTGGGCCTGGTTATAGTGTGAATGGGGCTTGGGCCTGGTTATAGTGTGAATGGGGCTTAGGCCTGGTTATAGTGTGAATGGGGCTTAGGCCTGGTTATAGTGTGAATGGGGCTGGGGCCTGGTTATAGTGTGAATGGGTCTTGGGCCTGGTACGGTGTGTAGTGTGAATGGGGCTGGGGCCTGGTTATAGTGTGAATGGGGCTGGGGCCTGGTTATAGTGTGAACGGGGCTTGGGCCTGGTTATAGTGTGAACGGGGCTTGGGCCTGGTTATAGTGTGAATGGGGCTGGGGCCTGGTTATAGTGTGAATGGGGCTGGGGCCTGGTTATAGTGTGAACGGGGCTTGGGCCTGGTTATAGTGTGAACGGGGCTGGGGCCTGGTTATAGTTTGAATGGGGCTTGGGCCTGGTACGGTGTGTAGTGTGAATGGGGCTTGGGCCTGGTTATAGTGTGAATGGGGCTGGGGCCTGGTTATAGTGTGACCCTAACCCTTATAGTGTGAATGGGGCTGGGGCCTGGTTATAGTGTGAATGGGGCTTGGGCCTGGTACGGTGTGTAGTGTGAATGGGGCTTGGGCCTGGTTATAGTGTGAATGGGGCTGGGGCCTGGTTATAGTGTGACCCTAACCCTTATAGTGTGAATGGGGCTGGGGCCTGGTTATAGTGTGAATGGGGCTTAGGCCTGGTTATAATGTGACCCTAACCCTTATAGTGTGAATGGGGCTGGGGCCTGGTTATAGTGTGAATGGGGCTTGGTTCTGGTTGTAGTGTGAATGGGGCTTAGGCCTGGTTGTAGTGTGAATGGGGCCTGGTTATAGTGTGAATGGGGCTTGGGCCTGGTTATAGTGTGAATGGGGCTTAGGCCTGGTTACAGTGTGAATGGGGCTTGGGCCTGGTTATAGTGTGAATGGGGCTTAGGCCTGGTACGGTGTGTAGTGTCTGTCTCTAACCCTTTATATACTGTTAACCCTAACCCTGTATACAGGTGAAACTCGAAAAATTTGAATATCGTGCAAAAGTTAATTTATTTCAGTGATTCAACCTAAATTGTGAAACTAATATATTATATAGACTCATTACATTCAAAGTGAGATATCTCAAGCTTTTATTTGTTATAATTAAGTACGGGTCCTCAGTTTACTGAGGATCCGTAATTATTGTTCTTTCTAAATTTCAGCCCTGAAATTCCCTGACAACGTTCCTTACAGTAGAAATTGACAATTGAAACCTTTGGGAAAGCTTCTTGTAGCCTTCCCCTAAACCATGACAATGAATAATCTTTGTTTTTAAGATCTGTTGGGAGCTGTTTTAATGATCCCATTCTGTCTCACTTCTGCAGAGAGTCAAAGAGAAGTGGAACTTGCATTTAGGCACCTAAAATACCTTTTCTCATGATTAAACAGACCTTTATATGAGGTTCAAGGCTTAACAACATAATCCAACCAATTTTGTGTTTAAAGTCCTCAGTTTTACATGCTGTTACATGCAATAAAATCAGCAAGACCACAAGGGTTCCCATATTTTTGCACAGCCAGTTTTTCACATTCTATTTAATTTCATACAACCAAATACTGCTTTTCAAAAAATCTTTGTTTGGAAAACATCCCAGTACTTAGCTGTTCTTGGTAAATTAAAGACATACCACTTTTATCTTTTTTGTGTGAAAGCAGAGTCAATTATAATGCCGGCTGACAGGGGTTCCCAAACTTTTTCATATGACTGTATATATATATATATATATATATATATATATATATATGTACAAATATATATATTCATAATTCATATTTATGTATACATAGTTGAATCCACTCAGATCTTAAACTAAATGTCTAAATGAATACTATGAACTCACATCTTGTAGATTTTAATATTTGTGTCGTTTGCTTTTCTTCCAGGTCCCAAAGGAGAACCAGGTGTGTGTAAGTTCTACTCTGATGTCATGTCTGGATAGTCCAGTAGATATGAACTAACCCTAACTAATGTGTGTGTATTAACTATATTATATTAATTATCTCCAGGTCTCCCCGGCGCTGCCCTCCACCTCCCCAGACTTTCCTTCTCCGCTGCGCTCACTGTCCCGATGGATCGATCAGGAACCATCGTGTTCGACCGGCTGTTTGTCAACGAGGGGGACTTCTATGACGCGCGCACAGGTGTGTGTGTGTGTTTGTGTGTGTGTGTGTGTGGCTGTGTGTGGCTGTCTGTGTGTGTGTCCCTTGCATTATTACTATAAATATATATTTTCTCATACTGTGTCTGTCAGGTATGTTCACAGCCCCGTTGGATGGACATTACTTCTTCAGTGCGGTGCTGACGGGACACAGGAACCAGCAGATTGAGGCGGTGCTGTCCCAGTCTAACTACGGGATGGCCAGGGTGGATTCAGGCGGGTACCAGCCCGAGGGTCTGGAGAACAACCCCATCGCTGAGGCCAAGAGTGTGCCGGGCTCTCTGGCTGTGTTCAACATCATCCTGCCTCTGCACCGCGGGGACACGGTCTGCATCGACCTCGTGACCGGCCAGCTGGCGCACTCTGTGGAGCCGCTCACTATGTTCAGTGGCATGCTGCTGTATGAGGACCTGTGATTGGCTAACAAGCCGCCAATCGGTTAAAGACTCACACCGATGACATCATAATGACATCATTGTGGAATATTGTTACTAACCCTGGTCCTGAACATTGACCGTAAACCACTAAGCCTTGTATCTGCTACATCATCAATACTAACCGACCTGATTACCCAAAAGCCCTTGCTCCTGACCTGATTACCCACAAGGCCTTGCTCCACAGCAACACGCTGTGAGGACTTCTGGGCTCTAGCGTTGGGATCCCTGATGCACCAATCAGAAACCTCGACCCACCGAACGCTCTGATTGGCTGTTCATATTGTGTCTCCGCCCACAGTGAGCTAACCCGCTAGCTGTTAGCTGTTATCTAAACAGTGTTCCTCCGTCAGGACGTCTGTTAATGATCTGATTGGTAGAAATATGGGATGGACCAAAGCCCTGAGACGTCGCTGTGGCAACATGTGATTAAGAAAAGCTTGTTTGTGTTTGATGTGTCACACATTGTGAATGTTTGATTAGCTGCACCTTTTGTATTTAACAAATAATGAAATTATTGAACTTTGAAGTTTGAGGACAAAGCTGGAAACCCAATTATGAAACTTTAAGCACAAATTTATTTTCAATACAGCGTTTACAGAAGTACAACCAGCTTAAACGTCTGTCTCCTTGTCCATCCTATCCCCAAACCCTAACCCATCCATCTCCATGTCCCCTAGCCCTAACCGATCCATCTCCTTGTCCCCTAACCCTAACCGATCCATCTCCTTGTCCCCTAACCCTAACCCATCCATCTCCATGTCCCCTAGCCCTAACCCATCTGTCACTTATACATCCGTCCATATTGTGCAGAGATTTTATAAACTTCAATAATTAAAATGTTTGAAATGTTCGAAAAGGTGTGTTGCCTTGAGACAAGATGGCAGCTTGAGTTGAGAGCTCCGCATTACCTCAGTGCTTAAAGTGAGTTTTTACCTCCACTGAATTGGATCACCACCCACATTTCTATTTAACCTTTGAGTTAAGCATACTAATACTCTTGCTTAAAAAGATAGAGGGTGAAAAAAGGATGCCAAACAGAAAAAATGTACAAACCAGACAAGACACAGAGGAACTAGCACAAAGTATGGCAGCTATGGAAAATGAGGTGAACCCCTCTCTTGTTGAGATAATGACAGAGCTAAAATCACAACGCCATGTAATATTGGGCCGACTGGATGGCATTGATACTCGTTTGGAGAACGTGACAAGGCAAGTTTCAACCATGAAAGAAGCGCTGTCACAAACAAATCAAGTACTTGAGAAACAGCAGCGGCGCACGGTCGAAGCCGAACAAAGGATTTCAACATTAGAGGACACCGTACACACTTCCCAGCGAGCACTAGACCGAGCCGAAAAACTGATAAAAGCGTTGGAATCAAAGACCGATGATCTTGAAAACAGAGGGAGGAGGAAGAATTTGATTTTGCTGGGGCTCCCGGAAAAGTCGGAAGGCAACCAAGTGCTACTCGAATATATTCAACATAAGCTGCCCAGCTGGCTGCAACTCTCCACAGACCAACAACTTGAGCTGGAACGAGTTCACCGCTCACTATGCCCACAACCAGAACCAGGCAAGCCTCCAAGGCCAGTCTTAATCCGCTTTCTACGATTCAGAGATAAAGAAATGATACTACAGTCTGCAAAGAAAATGCCGATACTTCATGGGAATGCTAAACTCACCATCCGCCAGGATCTATCTGCAGAAGTTCGCCGAAAGCGCAAGGACTTCGATCGGGTGATTAAAATGCTCATTGAAAAGAATATGTTCCGAGGATTCGCATACCCCCATCGTCTTCGTGTTCTTCATCAACACAGTATCGTCTTTTTTGACGAACCAAAAGAAGCAGAATCCTTCGTTATGCAGCTGAAATGAGTCTCGGCTAGTCTACAACATTGAAAACCAGTGGAGGTAAAACGTTATTATTCTACTCCCTTCGATATGACTGTTAAGACTTATAGGGATAAGAGCATTTTATTTTCTTTTATTTTTTTTAAGTGGATACTTCTATTTTGATAGCTGGTTCACCCGTGTGCTACTTTTACCAGTGTTTACTTCCTGCAACAATGAATGACGATAGTCGTTCAATACCATGGTTGAATGTAGGAGCAGAGGGAGGGGGGACTTTACAAGTCGGTGACGATAGTCCGGCTTTAATTAGTATAAAATTTCTTTCTTTCTCCCCTTCAAATATCACGATTATATGATTGGTGATCGTTGCCTTCCTTTTTTCTTCAATATATATATATATATACATATATTTATATATATTTTCTTTCTCTTCTCTTGTTTTTGGAAGCGCGGGGGTTCCCCCCTCAGTAAATGTTTAGGCCGGCCTATTTAATAGTGTGCAAATGTGCTACGTACGAAATAATGGATTACACCACGTTGGTCTGCAGGAGGGGGAGATAGCAAGAATGTTTGGCATTCGATTGCTCTCTCTTCTTTTTTTTCTCTTCTTTTTTTCTCTCTCTCTCTTTTGTTTCATTCTAATTTTACTTTGTATATTAAATAACAGTCTACAAAATAGTTCCCTTACTTACCTTTACGTTTAGGGGGGAGATGTAGAATATTGTTGACTTTTGTAATTATCTAGGAGCACTGTGGAAGGAAGCTCCAAGATGCCAATACCATTATTTTTTATTTTATTTTTTTTATGCCTATTATGAACAAGGTAGATGCGCCTATCGCATTTTTGATGGGATGGGTTAGGTTGAGATCTTTTTTTTCCTCTCAACCTTTTTTTTTCATGGAGACGGGAGAGCCAGAGGTTCCTTGCGAACTTCACTGTACTCTCCATTGTCCCACATGGGTGGGCGGGGTATTTGTTTGGATTCGTGTTTGTGTACATCCTGTCTTTTTTGTATTTTTTGTGGGGATGAGGGTTGGGACAGGATTTGAATATTTGACACTTATCGCTGGCATTCTATGTTTCTTTATGATGACTGCATCGCCTAAGTTTTGCTTCCTTTAATGAATCATTTAACATTATTTTCCTGTAATGTACGGGGGCTGAATCTTCCTTATAAAAGAGTGAGTGTGTTGGATTTTTTGCGGAGGAAGAATGTAGACATAGCGACCGTGGCTCAGGTGGTTAAGCTGGTTGGCCAATGATCCTAGGGTTGGCGGTTCGATCCCAGCCCGGCCACTTGTGTCATGGTTGTTGTGTCCCTGGGCAAGACACTTCACCCACCTTGCCTGGTGTGAATGTGTATGACTGCTGTATGTTTGAGGTGGTGGTCGGAGGGGCCGATGGCGCTGAATGGCAGCCTCGCTTCTGTCAGTCTGCCCAGGGCAGCTGTGGCTACTATGGTAGTTTACCACCACCGGTATGACTGTGTGTGAACGAATTGTCTGGAACCCTGTAAAGCGCTTTGAGTATCATGAAAGGCGCTATATAAATCCAAGCAATTATTAATTATTATTATTATTTCTACAGGAAACCCACCTGTTACAAAAAGACATGTATCGCATTAACAGCAAACACTACAATGTGTTAGCTTCCTCCTCATTTGATAAAAAGTCAAGAGGTGTAGCTATTGTTGCAAAAAAAAATCTTCAACTTACAAATTTGGGCTCAGGAGGCGATACTACGGGCAGAATTTCTTTTGTTAAAACTATAATTGAAGAAAAAAAGGTCGCTTTTGTTTCAGTGTATGCTCCTAACAAATTTGACAAGAACTTTTTGCAGCTATTAAACACCATGCTATTAGATCTATCAGAATTCCATTTAGTTATTGGCGGTGACTTTAATTCAGTGTGGGATCATGTGTTGGATAGGACGGGTCAGACGGAGTCTAGAGATCAACGCCTGGCTTCTTCTGCTCTGCGTCAATGGGCTGAGGATATGGCCGTTGTGGATCTCTGGCGCCTCAAAAATATTACTTCTAAAGATTACTCCTTTTACTCCCCAAGGCATAAAACTTTTTCTCGTATAGATTTCATTTTTGCCTCTAAAGATATATTTTCGAATGTCCACAACATTGAGTACATTCCCTTCACTTTATCCGATCATAATGCGTTGATCTGCAAAGCCTCTCTCAGGTCAGAATTAACTCGTGCAGCCCGCTGGCGATTCAATACTACACTTCTGCAAAATAAAATGTTTTTATCTCAGATGGAGTTGCATTTGAAAGAATTTATAGATTTAAACAGGAATTCGGTGGAAGACCCACGGATTGTATGGGATGCGGTTAAAGGTTTTATAAGATCTAACTCTACTCTCTTTGCATCTAACTTGAATAAATCTCGCTTAAGTAAAATGGCGGCATTAGAAGCCAAATTGTTATATTTGGACGCAAAATTGCATGATGACTTCTCTGCTCAAGCTTCCCTTGAACGTGAAATTGCGAGGAAAGAACTTTGGCTGCTTGAAAGAAGCCGTGCGGAATTTCTTATCCGTTGATCCCGTTCGAACCATTACTTCCAAGGCTCACTTCCTAGCCACTTGCTTGCTCAGAAACTTCGTGTTAATGAACATTTTTCGAATATCTCTGCCATTAGCTTGCAGGACGGTTTAATAACCTCTGAACCTTCGGCAGTAAATTTAGCTTTTCGTGATTTTTACACTGAGCTTTACAGCTCTGAATTCCCATATAATGCTGAAAAATGCAAAATATTTCTCCGCAATCTTCAATTACCTCAGTTGGATCAAGAAGATAGGGCTTCACTTGATGATCCCATCACCCTGCCTGAATTGAAGGAAGCATTGCACAGTATGAATATAGGAAAATCACCTGGTTTCGATGGGATTCCCCCTGAATTTATCCTAGCTTTCTGGCCACAATTAGGACAAATACTTTTGGATATGATCCAGTTTGCTATTTTGAAGGGCTCTTTTTCCAGAGATGTCAACACTGCAATGATGTCATTACTCCTCAAAAAAGATAAAGATCCCTTGTTTTGTGCAAACTATCGTCCTCTTTCTTTGTTGAATTCAGATGTTAAGTTGTATGCAAAGGTACTCTCCCGGCGTTTGGAGCCGTACATGACCTCCCTTGTTCACCATGAACAAACAGGTTTTATTAAAACCCGCCTAGCTTCGGATAACATACGCCGTTTACTGCATATCATAGGGGCCTCCCACAGTGTCCCCACTCCGGCGGCGGTCTTGTCTTTAGATGCAGAGAAGGCTTTTGACCGGCTGGAGTGGGGATATTTGTGGGAGGTCCTAAGACATATGGGCTTTGGGGAACATTTTATTTCTCTGATTCAGGTTCTTTATTCCAATCCTACAGCTATGGTATTAACGGGGAAGATCTGCTCATCGCAGTTCAAAGTTGCAAGGGACAGCCGGCAAGGTTGTGTTCTTTCCCCTTTCTTATTTGATTTATCTTTAGAACCACTTGCACAGGCTATACGTTTATCGGAGCACCAAGTTCCCATAACTGTGCATAATACAGACCATCATATATCGTTGTATGCCGATGACATTTTGCTTTATCTTGGTAATGCTCCTCAATCTATACCTTATCTTCTTCAAATCTTTAATGACTTTGGCAGTCTCTCTGGTTATAAAATTAATTGGTCCAAATCAGCCCTACTTCCCCTGAATGAAGCTATGTGTAATTCCAAAGAGATCTCTGGGATCCCATTTGTCAAACATTTCCGTTATTTAGGTATTCAAATATATTCTTCAGTTAATACAATAACTAAAAACAATTTTAATTCTATTTTTAGAGCTGTGGAATCAGATTTGGAGAGATGGATTAAAATACCAACCTCTATTCAGTCAAGGTTTTCTATAATTAAAATGAATGTTCTCCCTCGGATAAACTTCTTCAGTTCTATGATTCCTCTGCCACCTCCAGTGGGATACTGGGATAGGCTGAATTCACTGTTAACTAAATTTATTTGGAATGCCAAACGCCCTCGAATTAAATTTTCCACTTTGCAAAGGGGAAAATGTGCAGGCGGCCAAAATCTCCCTAATTTCAAATTTTATTTTTGGGCTTTTACCCTTCGTCCCCTGCACTCTTGGTTGAACAGTGATATTTCTGTCTCTTGGCGCTCGATAGAGGAAAAACTGGTGTTTCCACATAGACTACAAGATGTAGTACATTGTAATATTCCTCTTAAATTCTGTAACCTTAAATGTGGGCCAATAATCTCACATTTAATTTCAGTCTGGCGCCTGGTGAGCAAGCACACCAAGAGCAACATAAAAATTCATCAGCATTTTCCTTTATTTCATAATTATGACTTACGACTTGGAGGTCGGCCTGTCTCATTTCCTTACTGGTCTGATAGAGGGATCCATATCATTTCTGATATCACAAAAGACTTAAATCTTGGCTCATTTCATGACATTCAGCAGCAGTTCAATGTACCAACGTCGTCCTTTTTCTTTTATTTGCAGTTGCGTTCTGCTCTAAATACCTTAAGAATCCCCTGGGGGCAAGAGTTACCAACACATCCAATACATTGTATATATTCATGCATTGCTACCCGAGGTCTGATCTCAAAATTATATTTCATGTTGATAAAGGCAACATTCAATCCTTTGCCAATTGATAACAAATGGAGGAAGGACTTATCTTTAATTCATTCTTCTATAAATTGGCCTAGAGTCTGGTCCAATATTTTAATTTCTTCTAGAAACCCTAACCATCAGATGACACATTATAATTTTGTCTGGAGATCTTACTGTACGCCCCGGAAATTATTTTTGATGAAAGCCAGACACTCCCCGAACTGCACACTTTGCACCCAGGGTCTTCCGGGCACTTTTATTCATATGATTTGGGAATGTCCTGAAGTTTTCAAATTTTGGAAATGTGTCTCTTCTTGTCTGTCAGTTATCATGGAATGCACTGTACCCTGTTCTCCTTTGGTTCTTATTTTGAATGATGATTCTATTCTAGGTTTTTCCTTCCAACAAAGGCGAGTGTGGATGGCCGGTCTAACGGCAGCAAAGAAAATGGTTGCTTTACGTTGGAAGGCCCCACATTCTTTGTACAGACAACAATGGTTGCTTGCCTTTCTGGACATTCTCAACATGGAACAATCAGTGGGAAAATTTCATGGTGCAAAAACAAAGAACTTGAACATTTTAGTTGATGCCGCAGAAAGTGTCAAATTATTGTTGTAGTGTATGATCTGTTTTCCTGTCCTGTGGGTGGGAGGGGCGGGAGGGGTGGGAGTGGTGGGAGGGGTGGGGGGGGTGGGGGTTTGTGTGTCTCTGTTATGTTTTCGTTGTTGTTGTTTGTTTGCAATACTCAATGCCTACATGCACTGATAAAACATGAAAAAAAGTGAAACTAGGGCTAAATCCCAATTGTTAGAGCTATTATACTTTACTAAGTTCCTCATTTAAATGCATGAGAAATGCCTCCATCTGGTGGTGACCAGTGGTAGTGACGCAAAGCCTTGTAATCAGGTCAGTATTTGTATGCAGATGTGCAAACACAGTGAATGCTGAGAGAGCACACAGTCTTTTACTGCTCCTGACACACTTTGATACTGACAGAGTATAGAACAATACTTTTAGATATTATATATATTATATTTTAGATATAGACAACAAAAGTTTGGTGATGTTAGTGTAAGTTTTGTTTATTAATATTTTTCAGTTTATTAGATTTATTTTGCTGCATGTTAGAGTTTGGAGCCAACACATGCACACGCTCACACACAACCTACCGGACAGACTACAATCAACTTCAACAAACCAAGTAAGTGCATAAAGGCTTTAGCTCGGCAACACATTAAGAAAGCTATTGACTTAACACCACTGAGAGACAGACTTATAGGAATACGTTTACATATGGCTACCACCACTGCAAGGTCTCAATCACTTTTTTGATAAGCTGGGGATGCTAATGTTTCAACAATATAAATTTAACTGTATGTAATATCAAATAAATGGGATCTGATGAGTCCAGTCACACGCTGTTCAGTTGGGTCAGTTTCAGACTGGGCTGCGGCTGGCTTCCTCCAGTCTCCATGGTGATGCATTTACAGCAGCAACACGCCATTGTGGC
>NW_027648320.1:110000-127821 GCF_949987685.1 Ammodytes marinus
CTTCTTCCCTTTTGAACATGAACCATGTTATTTGAGTTATGTATTTGTTGCTTAGGATCCTGAGGACCTCATTTGTTTGTTTTTAATTTATTTATTTCCTTTTTTACTGCTCAATTGTTTTATTTTTGTTTGTATTATTTTTTTAACCATGTTCAATAAAGACTTAAAAAAAAAAAAAAAAAAACACCTTCCTGTCCAGTGCCGGGGATCGAACAAGCAACCTCATTGTTACTGGTCGGGCACCTTTCCTCTAGGCTATCCTACCACCCCAACTGTCAGAGGCCTGGGTGTTAATGTCTGCAAATGTGTGTGTGTGTGTGTGTGTGTGTGTGTCTGTCTGTCTGTCTGTCTGTCTGTCTGTCTGCCTGCCTGCCTGCCTGTCTGTCTGTCTGTCTGTCTGTCTGTCTTACTTGAACACAGCGATCAGCAGGTTAACCAGCAGTATATTAGCCACTAGCAGGTAACAGGCCATGATGGCTGGAGTGAGACCGGCTCCGGGAATACAGGGAGGAAGCTTCTTTCCATCCTCATCGTAAAGATTATCACCACACGGAGCTGAGAGAGAGACAGGCAGAGAGAGAGACAGGGGGGAGAGAGAGAGGGAGGGAGGGAGAGAGAGAGAGAGGCAGGGAGGGAGGGAGATAGGGAGGGAGAGAGAGAGACATTAAATTAGTAGTACAGAGAGAGAGAGAGAGAGAGAGAGATTGATATATGTTGAGAGAGAGCAGCATTTATATTTTTGAGCAGAGTTCTTAGGCAGTGCACTTTGAATGTGGTTTTTTGTATCATGTGATAAACAGTAATTAAAGAACCTTTATCATTATCTTTACAGTTTAAAGGTTTGTCAGAGTGAGATACTTACGGTTGATCTCTATGGCGTACACTGTGGGTCGGGACAGGAGAAGGGAAAAGAGAAAAATGAAAAATTATTAATAATAATAATTTTAATCGTATTTCATACCACAACATTACAATGAATATCTAATATATTTAATACATGAAGGGTTGATTAAAAAAGTCTTTATGGCTTGAATACCTGAAAACTTAATTACTAGATGACTTCTAGCTGCTGAGGTACATGCTGTTGTGGCTAAAGTTTGTCTCATTATTATGAGAACATTTCAACAGACGGAGCGACCAGGAGAACAGTGATTAAGAAAGTCCTTAATGGCTTGCTAATGCTAACCTGAACAAATCAAAATCAAATCAGTTTTATTTTCTACAGCCCAATATCACAAATAGACATTTGCCTCAGTGGGCTTCACATTCCATACAGTATGACAGTATAAAGAACACTTAATGACTAAATGTTGTTTTGAAAACACTTGAACAGACGATCAAACAAGGAGAGTGTTGGGACAGATAGTGAGGACCAACATGGGCTGACTGCAGTCTTACTTTAGTTTTGTTTCCACACATTGGTACAGTATGATTTGTTACGGTTCGGTACGGTTTGGTACGGTTTGGTACGGTTTGGTACGGTTCAGTACGGTGTGAATGGGGCATAGGCCTGGTTATAGTGTGACCCTAACCCTAACCCTTATAGTGTGAATGGGGCTGGGGCCTGGTTATAGTGTGAATGGGGCCTGGTTATAGTGTGAATGGGGCTGGGGCCTGGTTATAGTGTGAATGGGGCCTGGTTATAGTGTGAATGGGGCCTGCTTATAGTGTGAATGGGGCTTAGGCCTGGTACGGTGTGTAGTGTGAATGGGGCTGGGGCCTGGTTATAGTGTGAATGGGGCCTGGTTATAGTGTGAATGGGGCTGGGGCCTGGTTATAGTGTGAATGGGGCTTAGGCCTGGTTATAGTGTGAATGGGGCTGGGGCCTGGTTATAGTGTGAATGGGGCTGGGGTCTGGTTATAGTGTGAATGGGGCTTAGGCCTGGTTATAGTGTGAATGGGGCTGGGGCCTGGTTAAAGAGTCCAGTGGTACGGTGTGTGTAGTGTGAATGGGGCTTAGGCCTGGTTATAGTGTGAATGGGGCTTGGGCCTGGTACGTTGTGTAGTGTGAATGGGGCTTGGGCCTGGTTATAGTGTGAATGGGAATTTTCTATAAGAAAAAGAAAACCAATCGCCTATAATCGGCCGGCCGATAAAATATTTGGTCGGGCCGTAAAATATATATATATATATATATATATATATATGTATGTATGTACAAATATGTATATATTCATAATTCATATTTATGTATACATAGTTGAATCCACTCAGATCTTAAACTAAATGTCTAAATGAATATTATGAACTTATAGTGTGAATGGGGCTGGGGCCTGGTACGGTGTGTAGTGTGAATGGGGCTTAGGCCTGGTTATAGCGTGAATGGGGCTGGGGCCTGGTTATAGTGTGAATGGGGCCTGGTTATAGTGTGAATGGGGCTGGGGCCTGGTTATAGTGTGAATGGTGCTTAGGCCTGGTTAAAGAGTCCAGTGGTACGGTGTGTGTAGTGTGAATGGGGCATGCCAGTGCCGGGCGTGCCAGTGCCGGGATAGGGTTAGCGTGCCAGTGCGCCGGGCATGCCAGTGCCGGGCATGCCAGTGCCGGGCATGCCAGTGCCGGGCATGCTAGGGCCGGGCATGCCAGTGCCGGGGGTGCCAGTGCCGGGTTAAGGTTAGCGTGCCAGTGCGCCGGGCACTGGCATGCCCGGCGCACTGGCATGCCCGGCCCTAGCATGCCAGGCCCACTGGCATGCTAGGGCCGGGTTAGGGTTAGCGTGCCAGTGCGCCGGGCATGCCAGTGCCGGGCATGCCAGTGCCGGGCATGCCAGTGCCGGGCATGCTAGGGCCGGGCATGCCAGTGCCGGGGGTGCCAGTGCCGGGTTAAGGTTAGCGTGCCAGTGCCGGGCATGCCAGTGCCCGGCGCACTGGCATGCCCGGCCCTAGCATGCCAGGCCCACTGGCATGCTAGGGCCGGGTTAGGGTTAGCGTGCCAGTGCGCCGGGCATGCCAGTGCCGGGCATGCCAGTGGGCTTAGGCCTGGTTGTAGTGTGAATGGGGCTTAGGCCTGGTTATAGTGTGAATGGGGCTGGGGCCTGGTTATAGTGTGACAGTACGGTTTGGTACGGTTTGGTACGGTTTGGTACGGTTCGGTACGGTTTGGTACAGTTCAGTACGGTTCAGCACGGTTCGGTACGGTTCGGTACGGTTCAGTACGGTTCAGTACGGTTCGGTACGGTTCAGTACGGTTCAGTACGGTTCGGTTAGGGTTAGGGTTAGGGTTAGGATAAGGGGGTTTCAACCAGGATGGCCCGAAGGGCCATCGTCGAATAACCCTCCTTGAAAAGGTAAAGTTGACATTTAAAGTGGCCTACTATGCTAATTTTGGGATGGGCTTTCCTATGGTGCTACCCCCGAGGCTCTACGTGCTTTCCTTCTTTGAATTTTGAGCGTTTTTTCAAGCCAGTGGGCCGGGAATGCCAGTGCCGGGCATGCCAGTGGGCCTGGCATGCCAGTGGGCCGGGCATGCCAGTGGGCCTGGCCAGGCATGCCAGCATGCCAGGCCCACTGGCATGCTAGGGCCGGGCATGCCAGTGCCGGGCATGCCAGTGCTGGGCGTGCCAGTGCCGGGTTAGGGTTAGCATGCCAGTGCGCCGGGCATGCCAGTGCCGGGCATGCCAGTGCTGGCCGGGCATGCTAGGGCCGGGCGTGCCAGTGCCGGGTTAGGGTTAGCGTGCCAGTGCGCCGGGCATGCCAGTGCCGGGTTAGGGTTAGGGGGTTAGGGTTAGGGTTAGGGGTTAGGGGTTAGGGTTAGGGTTAGGGTTAGGGTTAGGGGTTAGGGTTAGGTTATAGGGATAAATACGTCCTTCGAGGGGCCCCTCAAGAATGTTTTTGCCAATAACTCCGGATAAGAATGCCCTATCATCATGAAACCAAGTTCCTTGGATTCCTTGGCCCCAGGCCTTTCCAATGGTGTGTCGTTTGACCCCGTGGAACCTTGGGAAATATTCGAAATCTTAGTTTGAAACTTTAAAATGGCCATATCTCCGGAACGGTAAGTCGTAGAGACTTGATTTCAACTCTGGCATGTTCAGCGACCCCAAATTAGGTCTGACGCCACCCACTTTCAAGTCTCTAGGACCTACGGTTCTGGAGTTATAAGCGAAAACGTCGGCCCAATGGGAATGAATGGGCGTCATTGAAAATATCTCTAAGTGTTGAGTCCAAAAAAAAAAAGTTCCCCCAGGAAGTGTCTAGGAGCACGTTTCAGGCCATTTTGAGTGGTCTGGTAATGGTCTGTGGTGAAGTTTTTTAAAAACCCCATTCTTGAGGGGCCCCTCAAGAATGTTTTTGCCAATAACTCCGGATAGGAATGCCCTATCATCATGCAACCAAGTTCCTTGGATTCCTTGGCCCCAGACCTTTCCAATGGTGTGTCGTTTGACCCCGTGGAACTTTGGGAAATTTTCAAAATCTTAGTTTGAAACTTTAAAATGGCCATATCTCCGGAACGGTAAGTCGTAGAGACGCGGGGACAACTCCAGTGTGTTCAGCGTTGCCGAATTATGTCTAACGGAACTTGGTTTCAAGTCTCTAGGACCTACGGTTCTGGAGTTATAAGTGAAAACGTCGGCCCGAAGGGAATGAATGGGCGTCATTGAAAATATCTCTAAGTGTTGAGTCCAACAAAAAAAGTTCCCCCAGGAAGTGTCTAGGAGCACGTTTCAGGCCATTTTGAGTGGTCTGGTAATGGTCTTTGGTGAAGTTTTTTAAAAACCCTATGTAAAAGTTGGAATCTGAATGGTTTTTCTTTTTTTTTTTCAATGTGTCATGGGGTGTGTATAAATGTTATGCGTGTATGGTGCATCCTGTTTCAAAGTATGGGGTGTGTTAGGGTAAGGGTTAGGGTTAGGGTTAGGGTTAGGGTTAGGGTTAGGGTTAGGGTTAGGGTTAGAGGGTTAGGGTTAGGTAGTTTGAGCTATCTCGGTGACACCCCCTGCTTCATCCGACGACTGGGCAGTTGAACTGGGGTGCCAAAGGTAATGCACGGACCGTCGCACGTTGTCAGCAGCTTCTCATTCCATATTACCCACGTGATTTGTTTTCTTGACGTAAATTGCCCTAAACAGGGTTCTGTATTTCTTGTCTTGAGTTTTTCATTACTTCTATGTTGAAAAGCTTTCCGATCCTTTGGATTTATCCAGAGTGATTTGTTACTTGACTTAGGTTATTCTTTTGCCCTAGAAAGGGTTCTGTATTTCAGGACTTCAAATTGCCCTAAGAAGGGTTCTGTATTTCAGGTCTTTTGAATTTAACCAGAGTGATTATTTACATGACTTAGGATTGCCCTGGAAAGGGTTTTGTATTTCCGGTCTTAGAATTTATCCAGAGTTATTAGTTACATGACTTAGGATTGCCCTAGAAAGGGTTCTGTATTTCAGGTCTTTAGAATTTGTCCAGAGCGATTTGTTACTTGATTTAGGATTGCCCCAGAAAGGGTTCTTTATTTCAGGTTTTTTGAGTATTTTTACTCTAGGTTTGAATAAACGTGTTTAAATAACTAGTTATTTTTGTGGATAAATCTTAAATTTAGGGATACATGTCATCAGTAGTGGACCTCGGAATCACAGAGTGTTTCGGCCATTTCTCACTAGACACTCTCCTCCGAGGGAGGCCCCCCCCGTGGTGATCAAATCACGGGGTGTATCCGGTTTTATGCCAATTGTATTCTAAATTTCCTGGTTTTTGATCTTCCCATATCGGGTTTTGGTAGGAACTTTGAGAGAGTTTTGTTGAAGTAGAATCATGTCAGCCTTTATTGGATAAATTTGTCGTTATCGGGTTTGTTATTTCAGAGTGGTTAGGGTTAGGTAAAGGTCGGCGACTAGGGTTAGGATAAGAGGTTATGGTAAGGTTGTTATCGAGACGCCAGGGTTAGGTTTAGGTAAAAGTCGGCGATTAGGGTTAGGATAAGGGTCATGGTAAGGTTGTTATCGAGACGCCAGGGTTAGGTTTAGGTAAAACTCGGTATTAGGGTTAGGTGAAAGGGTTAAGTTTAGGTAAAAGTCGGAGATTAGGGTTAGGATAAGGGTCGTGGTAAGGTTGTGATAGAGACGCCAGGGTTAGGGTTAGGTAAAATTCGGTATTTAGGGTTAGGGTTAGGGTTAGGGTTAGGGTTAGGGTTAGGGTTAGGGTTAGGGTTAGGGTTAGAGGGTTAGGGTTAGGGTTAGGGTTAGGTTAAGAGCAATCTGCCCACTTTTCAAAAGTGGTTTTTTGGACGTAAATTTTGAACGCAGAGGGGCAACCTCATACCGAGACCATCCTCGGATACCTTGGGACCAGGCGCATTGGCCGAAAAAGTTTCGTCCCCCTGGTGGCGATTGTGGGTACTGCAATCGCGATTTGAAAAGTTTGAAGCTCTGTAACTCCCCAACGCAGAGGGGCAACACAATTCCAAGCAGTGCCTGTTGTAGCCCTTGGCCAGGACTACATGCTCACCAATTTTTAGCCATTTCCGAGTAACTTTTTTTAACATGGAAAAACAGGTTTTTTGGGAATAACGTCTGGTAGGGGAGGGGCAACTGCACAAGATTTTTAACCAAGATACTAGGCGTGGGGACGGATCAGAATCCGTTGAAATTTTGGTTCTATGTTGTTTCTATCCCGAGTTATGGCCAATTTGGTCTGCGCATGCGCAGTAGAGTTTTGGCCCATAATATGTCTGTTGAAAGAGGGGCTCTTCCTGATTCCAAATCCGTTGAAAGTAGGTCTTTATGACCTTCCTACCAGAAGTTATGGCCAAATGAGTACAAGTGAAATTGTGTGAAAATTTGACTAAGTGTGGAGTCAAAAATACTTCCCACAGAAAGTGTCTAGGAGCACGTTCCAGGCCATTTTGAGTGGTCTGGTAATGGTCTGTGGTGAAGTTTTCTAAAAACCCTATGTAAAAAGTTGGAATCGGAATGTGGAATCGGAAGTTGGAATGTGGAATCTGAATGTGGAATCTGAATGTAGAATGTGGAATCTGAATGTGGAATCTGAATGTGGAATGTGGAATCTGAATGTGGAATCTGAATGTGGAATCTGGAATCTGAATGTGGAATCTGAATGTGGAATCTGAATGTGGAATGTGGAATCTGAATGGGTTAGGGTTAGGGTTAGGGTTAGGGTTAGGGTTAGGGTTAGGGTTAGGGTTAGGGTTAGGGTTAGGGTTAGAGGGTTAGGGTTAGGGTTAGGGTTAGGGTTAGGGTTAGGGTTAGGGTTAGGGTTAGGGTTAGGGTTAGGGTTAGAGGGTTAGGGTTAGGGTTAGGGTTAGGGTTAGGGTTAGGGTTAGGGTTAGGGTTAGGGTTAGAGGGTTAGAGGGTTAGGGTTAGAGGGTTAGGGTTAGGGGTTAGGGTTAGGGTTAGGTTATAGGGATAAATACGTCCTTCGAGGGGCCCCTCAAGAATGTTTTTGCCAATAACTCCGGATAAGAATGCCCTATCATCATGAAACCAAGTTCCTTGGATTCCTTGGCCCCAGGCCTTTCCAATGGTGTGTCGTTTGACCCCGTGGAACCTTGGGAAATATTCGAAATCTTAGTTTGAAACTTTAAAATGGCCATATCTCCGGAACGGTAAGTCGTAGAGACTTGATTTCAACTCTGGCATGTTCAGCGACCCCAAATTAGGTCTGACGCCACCCACTTTCAAGTCTCTAGGACCTACGGTTCTGGAGTTATAAGCGAAAACGTCGGCCCAATGGGAATGAATGGGCGTCATTGAAAATATCTCTAAGTGTTGAGTCCAAAAAAAAAAAGTTCCCCCAGGAAGTGTCTAGGAGCACGTTTCAGGCCATTTTGAGTGGTCTGGTAATGGTCTGTGGTGAAGTTTTTTAAAAACCCCATTCTTGAGGGGCCCCTCAAGAATGTTTTTGCCAATAACTCCGGATAGGAATGCCCTATCATCATGCAACCAAGTTCCTTGGATTCCTTGGCCCCAGACCTTTCCAATGGTGTGTCGTTTGACCCCGTGGAACTTTGGGAAATTTTCAAAATCTTAGTTTGAAACTTTAAAATGGCCATATCTCCGGAACGGTAAGTCGTAGAGACGCGGGGACAACTCCAGTGTGTTCAGCGTTGCCGAATTATGTCTAACGGAACTTGGTTTCAAGTCTCTAGGACCTACGGTTCTGGAGTTATAAGTGAAAACGTCGGCCCGAAGGGAATGAATGGGCGTCATTGAAAATATCTCTAAGTGTTGAGTCCAACAAAAAAAGTTCCCCCAGGAAGTGTCTAGGAGCACGTTTCAGGCCATTTTGAGTGGTCTGGTAATGGTCTTTGGTGAAGTTTTTTAAAAACCCTATGTAAAAGTTGGAATCTGAATGGTTTTTCTTTTTTTTTTTCAATGTGTCATGGGGTGTGTATAAATGTTATGCGTGTATGGTGCATCCTGTTTCAAAGTATGGGGTGTGTTAGGGTAAGGGTTAGGGTTAGGGTTAGGGTTAGGGTTAGGGTTAGGGTTAGGGTTAGGGTTAGGGTTAGAGGGTTAGGGTTAGGTAGTTTGAGCTATCTCGGTGACACCCCCTGCTTCATCCGACGACTGGGCAGTTGAACTGGGGTGCCAAAGGTAATGCACGGACCGTCGCACGTTGTCAGCAGCTTCTCATTCCATATTACCCACGTGATTTGTTTTCTTGACGTAAATTGCCCTAAACAGGGTTCTGTATTTCTTGTCTTGAGTTTTTCATTACTTCTATGTTGAAAAGCTTTCCGATCCTTTGGATTTATCCAGAGTGATTTGTTACTTGACTTAGGTTATTCTTTTGCCCTAGAAAGGGTTCTGTATTTCAGGACTTCAAATTGCCCTAAGAAGGGTTCTGTATTTCAGGTCTTTTGAATTTAACCAGAGTGATTATTTACATGACTTAGGATTGCCCTGGAAAGGGTTTTGTATTTCCGGTCTTAGAATTTATCCAGAGTTATTAGTTACATGACTTAGGATTGCCCTAGAAAGGGTTCTGTATTTCAGGTCTTTAGAATTTGTCCAGAGCGATTTGTTACTTGATTTAGGATTGCCCCAGAAAGGGTTCTTTATTTCAGGTTTTTTGAGTATTTTTACTCTAGGTTTGAATAAACGTGTTTAAATAACTAGTTATTTTTGTGGATAAATCTTAAATTTAGGGATACATGTCATCAGTAGTGGACCTCGGAATCACAGAGTGTTTCGGCCATTTCTCACTAGACACTCTCCTCCGAGGGAGGCCCCCCCCGTGGTGATCAAATCACGGGGTGTATCCGGTTTTATGCCAATTGTATTCTAAATTTCCTGGTTTTTGATCTTCCCATATCGGGTTTTGGTAGGAACTTTGAGAGAGTTTTGTTGAAGTAGAATCATGTCAGCCTTTATTGGATAAATTTGTCGTTATCGGGTTTGTTATTTCAGAGTGGTTAGGGTTAGGTAAAGGTCGGCGACTAGGGTTAGGATAAGAGGTTATGGTAAGGTTGTTATCGAGACGCCAGGGTTAGGTTTAGGTAAAAGTCGGCGATTAGGGTTAGGATAAGGGTCATGGTAAGGTTGTTATCGAGACGCCAGGGTTAGGTTTAGGTAAAACTCGGTATTAGGGTTAGGTGAAAGGGTTAAGTTTAGGTAAAAGTCGGAGATTAGGGTTAGGATAAGGGTCGTGGTAAGGTTGTGATAGAGACGCCAGGGTTAGGGTTAGGTAAAATTCGGTATTTAGGGTTAGGGTTAGGGTTAGGGTTAGGGTTAGGGTTAGGGTTAGGGTTAGGGTTAGGGTTAGAGGGTTAGGGTTAGGGTTAGGGTTAGGTTAAGAGCAATCTGCCCACTTTTCAAAAGTGGTTTTTTGGACGTAAATTTTGAACGCAGAGGGGCAACCTCATACCGAGACCATCCTCGGATACCTTGGGACCAGGCGCATTGGCCGAAAAAGTTTCGTCCCCCTGGTGGCGATTGTGGGTACTGCAATCGCGATTTGAAAAGTTTGAAGCTCTGTAACTCCCCAACGCAGAGGGGCAACACAATTCCAAGCAGTGCCTGTTGTAGCCCTTGGCCAGGACTACATGCTCACCAATTTTTAGCCATTTCCGAGTAACTTTTTTTAACATGGAAAAACAGGTTTTTTGGGAATAACGTCTGGTAGGGGAGGGGCAACTGCACAAGATTTTTAACCAAGATACTAGGCGTGGGGACGGATCAGAATCCGTTGAAATTTTGGTTCTATGTTGTTTCTATCCCGAGTTATGGCCAATTTGGTCTGCGCATGCGCAGTAGAGTTTTGGCCCATAATATGTCTGTTGAAAGAGGGGCTCTTCCTGATTCCAAATCCGTTGAAAGTAGGTCTTTATGACCTTCCTACCAGAAGTTATGGCCAAATGAGTACAAGTGAAATTGTGTGAAAATTTGACTAAGTGTGGAGTCAAAAATACTTCCCACAGAAAGTGTCTAGGAGCACGTTCCAGGCCATTTTGAGTGGTCTGGTAATGGTCTGTGGTGAAGTTTTCTAAAAACCCTATGTAAAAAGTTGGAATCGGAATGTGGAATCGGAAGTTGGAATGTGGAATCTGAATGTGGAATCTGAATGTAGAATGTGGAATCTGAATGTGGAATCTGAATGTGGAATGTGGAATCTGAATGTGGAATCTGAATGTGGAATCTGGAATCTGAATGTGGAATCTGAATGTGGAATCTGAATGTGGAATGTGGAATCTGAATGGGTTAGGGTTAGGGTTAGGGTTAGGGTTAGGGTTAGGGTTAGGGTTAGGGTTAGGGTTAGGGTTAGGGTTAGAGGGTTAGGGTTAGGGTTAGGGTTAGGGTTAGGGTTAGGGTTAGGGTTAGGGTTAGGGTTAGAGGGTTAGGGTTAGGGTTAGGGTTAGGGTTAGGGTTAGGGTTAGGGTTAGGGTTAGGGTTAGGGTTAGGGTTAGGGTTAGGGTTAGGGTTAGGGTTAGGGTTAGGGTTAGGGTTAGGGTTAGGGTTAGGGTTAGGGTTAGGGTTAGGGTTAGGGTTAGGGTTAGGGTTAGGGTTAGGGTTAGGGTTAGGGTTAGGGTTAGGGGTTAGGGTTAGGGTTAGGGTTAGGGTTAGGGTTAGGGTTAGGGTTAGGGTTAGGGTTAGGGTTAGGGTTAGGGTTAGGGTTAGGGTTAGGGTTAGGGTTAGGGTTAGGGTTAGGGTTAGGGTTAGGGTTAGGGTTAGGGGTTAGGGTTAGGGTTAGGGTTAGGGTTAGGTTATAGGGATAAATACGTCCTTCGAGGGGCCCCTCAAGAATGTTTTTGCCAATAACTCCGGATAAGAATGCCCTATCATCATGAAACCAAGTTCCTTGGATTCCTTGGCCCCAGGCCTTTCCAATGGTGTGTCGTTTGACCCCGTGGAACCTTGGGAAATATTCGAAATCTTAGTTTGAAACTTTAAAATGGCCATATCTCCGGAACGGTAAGTCGTAGAGACTTGATTTCAACTCTGGCATGTTCAGCGACCCCAAATTAGGTCTGACGCCACCCACTTTCAAGTCTCTAGGACCTACGGTTCTGGAGTTATAAGCGAAAACGTCGGCCCAATGGGAATGAATGGGCGTCATTGAAAATATCTCTAAGTGTTGAGTCCAAAAAAAAAAAGTTCCCCCAGGAAGTGTCTAGGAGCACGTTTCAGGCCATTTTGAGTGGTCTGGTAATGGTCTGTGGTGAAGTTTTTTAAAAACCCCATTCTTGAGGGGCCCCTCAAGAATGTTTTTGCCAATAACTCCGGATAGGAATGCCCTATCATCATGCAACCAAGTTCCTTGGATTCCTTGGCCCCAGACCTTTCCAATGGTGTGTCGTTTGACCCCGTGGAACTTTGGGAAATTTTCAAAATCTTAGTTTGAAACTTTAAAATGGCCATATCTCCGGAACGGTAAGTCGTAGAGACGCGGGGACAACTCCAGTGTGTTCAGCGTTGCCGAATTATGTCTAACGGAACTTGGTTTCAAGTCTCTAGGACCTACGGTTCTGGAGTTATAAGTGAAAACGTCGGCCCGAAGGGAATGAATGGGCGTCATTGAAAATATCTCTAAGTGTTGAGTCCAACAAAAAAAGTTCCCCCAGGAAGTGTCTAGGAGCACGTTTCAGGCCATTTTGAGTGGTCTGGTAATGGTCTTTGGTGAAGTTTTTTAAAAACCCTATGTAAAAGTTGGAATCTGAATGGTTTTTCTTTTTTTTTTTCAATGTGTCATGGGGTGTGTATAAATGTTATGCGTGTATGGTGCATCCTGTTTCAAAGTATGGGGTGTGTTAGGGTAAGGGTTAGGGTTAGGGTTAGGGTTAGGGTTAGGGTTAGGGTTAGGGTTAGGGTTAGGGTTAGAGGGTTAGGGTTAGGTAGTTTGAGCTATCTCGGTGACACCCCCTGCTTCATCCGACGACTGGGCAGTTGAACTGGGGTGCCAAAGGTAATGCACGGACCGTCGCACGTTGTCAGCAGCTTCTCATTCCATATTACCCACGTGATTTGTTTTCTTGACGTAAATTGCCCTAAACAGGGTTCTGTATTTCTTGTCTTGAGTTTTTCATTACTTCTATGTTGAAAAGCTTTCCGATCCTTTGGATTTATCCAGAGTGATTTGTTACTTGACTTAGGTTATTCTTTTGCCCTAGAAAGGGTTCTGTATTTCAGGACTTCAAATTGCCCTAAGAAGGGTTCTGTATTTCAGGTCTTTTGAATTTAACCAGAGTGATTATTTACATGACTTAGGATTGCCCTGGAAAGGGTTTTGTATTTCCGGTCTTAGAATTTATCCAGAGTTATTAGTTACATGACTTAGGATTGCCCTAGAAAGGGTTCTGTATTTCAGGTCTTTAGAATTTGTCCAGAGCGATTTGTTACTTGATTTAGGATTGCCCCAGAAAGGGTTCTTTATTTCAGGTTTTTTGAGTATTTTTACTCTAGGTTTGAATAAACGTGTTTAAATAACTAGTTATTTTTGTGGATAAATCTTAAATTTAGGGATACATGTCATCAGTAGTGGACCTCGGAATCACAGAGTGTTTCGGCCATTTCTCACTAGACACTCTCCTCCGAGGGAGGCCCCCCCCGTGGTGATCAAATCACGGGGTGTATCCGGTTTTATGCCAATTGTATTCTAAATTTCCTGGTTTTTGATCTTCCCATATCGGGTTTTGGTAGGAACTTTGAGAGAGTTTTGTTGAAGTAGAATCATGTCAGCCTTTATTGGATAAATTTGTCGTTATCGGGTTTGTTATTTCAGAGTGGTTAGGGTTAGGTAAAGGTCGGCGACTAGGGTTAGGATAAGAGGTTATGGTAAGGTTGTTATCGAGACGCCAGGGTTAGGTTTAGGTAAAAGTCGGCGATTAGGGTTAGGATAAGGGTCATGGTAAGGTTGTTATCGAGACGCCAGGGTTAGGTTTAGGTAAAACTCGGTATTAGGGTTAGGTGAAAGGGTTAAGTTTAGGTAAAAGTCGGAGATTAGGGTTAGGATAAGGGTCGTGGTAAGGTTGTGATAGAGACGCCAGGGTTAGGGTTAGGTAAAATTCGGTATTTAGGGTTAGGGTTAGGGTTAGGGTTAGGGTTAGGGTTAGGGTTAGGGTTAGGGTTAGGGTTAGAGGGTTAGGGTTAGGGTTAGGGTTAGGTTAAGAGCAATCTGCCCACTTTTCAAAAGTGGTTTTTTGGACGTAAATTTTGAACGCAGAGGGGCAACCTCATACCGAGACCATCCTCGGATACCTTGGGACCAGGCGCATTGGCCGAAAAAGTTTCGTCCCCCTGGTGGCGATTGTGGGTACTGCAATCGCGATTTGAAAAGTTTGAAGCTCTGTAACTCCCCAACGCAGAGGGGCAACACAATTCCAAGCAGTGCCTGTTGTAGCCCTTGGCCAGGACTACATGCTCACCAATTTTTAGCCATTTCCGAGTAACTTTTTTTAACATGGAAAAACAGGTTTTTTGGGAATAACGTCTGGTAGGGGAGGGGCAACTGCACAAGATTTTTAACCAAGATACTAGGCGTGGGGACGGATCAGAATCCGTTGAAATTTTGGTTCTATGTTGTTTCTATCCCGAGTTATGGCCAATTTGGTCTGCGCATGCGCAGTAGAGTTTTGGCCCATAATATGTCTGTTGAAAGAGGGGCTCTTCCTGATTCCAAATCCGTTGAAAGTAGGTCTTTATGACCTTCCTACCAGAAGTTATGGCCAAATGAGTACAAGTGAAATTGTGTGAAAATTTGACTAAGTGTGGAGTCAAAAATACTTCCCACAGAAAGTGTCTAGGAGCACGTTCCAGGCCATTTTGAGTGGTCTGGTAATGGTCTGTGGTGAAGTTTTCTAAAAACCCTATGTAAAAAGTTGGAATCGGAATGTGGAATCGGAAGTTGGAATGTGGAATCTGAATGTGGAATCTGAATGTAGAATGTGGAATCTGAATGTGGAATCTGAATGTGGAATGTGGAATCTGAATGTGGAATCTGAATGTGGAATCTGGAATCTGAATGTGGAATCTGAATGTGGAATCTGAATGTGGAATGTGGAATCTGAATGGGTTAGGGTTAGGGTTAGGGTTAGGGTTAGGGTTAGGGTTAGGGTTAGGGTTAGGGTTAGGGTTAGGGTTAGAGGGTTAGGGTTAGGGTTAGGGTTAGGGTTAGGGTTAGGGTTAGGGTTAGGGTTAGGGTTAGAGGGTTAGGGTTAGGGTTAGGGTTAGGGTTAGGGTTAGGGTTAGGGTTAGGGTTAGGGTTAGGGTTAGGGTTAGGGTTAGGGTTAGGGTTAGGGTTAGGGTTAGGGTTAGGGTTAGGGTTAGGGTTAGGGTTAGGGTTAGGGTTAGGGTTAGGGTTAGGGTTAGGGTTAGGGTTAGGGTTAGGGTTAGGGTTAGGGTTAGGGTTAGGGTTAGGGTTAGGGTTAGGGGTTAGGGTTAGGGTTAGGGTTAGGGTTAGGGTTAGGGTTAGGGTTAGGGTTAGGGTTAGGGTTAGGGTTAGGGTTAGGGTTAGGGTTAGGGTTAGGGTTAGGGTTAGGGTTAGGGTTAGAGGGTTAGGGTTAGGGTTAGGGTTAGGGTTAGGGTTAGGGTTAGGGTTAGGGTTAGGGTTAGGGTTAGGGTTAGGGTTAGGGTTAGGGTTAGGGTTAGGGTTAGGGTTAGGGTTAGGGTTAGGGTTAGGGTTAGGGTTAGGGTTAGGGTTAGGGTTAGGGTTAGGGTTAGGGTTAGGGTTAGGGTTAGGGTTAGGGTTAGGGTTAGGGTTAGGGTTAGGGTTAGGGTTAGGGTTAGGGTTAGGGTTAGGGTTAGGGTTAGGGTTAGGGTTAGGGTTAGGGTTAGGGTTAGGGTTAGGGTTAGGGTTAGGGTTAGGGTTAGGGTTAGGGTTAGGGTTAGGGTTAGGGTTAGGGTTAGGGTTAGGGTTAGGGTTAGGGTTAGGGTTAGGGTTAGGGTTAGGGTTAGGGTTAGGGTTAGGGTTAGGGTTAGGGTTAGGGTTAGGGTTAGGGTTAGGGTTAGGGTTAGGGTTAGGGTTAGGGTTAGGGTTAGGGTTAGGGTTAGGGTTAGGGTTAGGGTTAGGGTTAGGGTTAGGGTTAGGGTTAGGGTTAGGGTTAGGGTTAGGGTTAGGGTTAGGGTTAGGGTTAGGGTTAGGGTTAGGGTTAGGGTTAGGGTTAGGGTTAGGGTTAGGGTTAGGGTTAGGGTTAGGGTTAGGGTTAGGGTTAGGGTTAGGGTTAGGGTTAGGGTTAGGGTTAGGGTTAGGGTTAGGGTTAGGGTTAGGGTTAGGGTTAGGGTTAGGGTTAGGGTTAGGGTTAGGGTTAGGGTTAGGGTTAGGGTTAGGGTTAGGGTTAGGGTTAGGGTTAGGGTTAGGGTTAGGGTTAGGGTTAGGGTTAGGGTTAGGGTTAGGGTTAGGGTTAGGGTTAGGGTTAGGGTTAGGGTTAGGGTTAGGGTTAGGGTTAGGGTTAGGGTTAGGGTTAGGGTTAGGGTTAGGGTTAGGGTTAGGGTTAGGGTTAGGGTTAGGGTTAGGGTTAGGGTTAGGGTTAGGGTTAGGGTTAGGGTTAGGGTTAGGGTTAGGGTTAGGGTTAGGGTTAGGGTTAGGGTTAGGGTTAGGGTTAGGGTTAGGGTTAGGGTTAGGGTTAGGGTTAGGGTTAGGGTTAGGGTTAGGGTTAGAGGGTTAGGGTTAGGGTTAGGGTTAGGGTTAGGGTTAGGGTTAGGGTTAGGGTTAGGGTTAGGGTTAGGGTTAGGGTTAGGGTTAGGGTTAGGGTTAGGGTTAGGGTTAGGGTTAGGGTTAGGGTTAGGGTTAGGGTTAGGGTTAGGGTTAGGGTTAGGGTTAGGGTTAGGGTTAGGGTTAGGGTTAGGGTTAGGGTTAGGGTTAGGGTTAGGGTTAGGGTTAGGGTTAGGGTTAGGGTTAGGGTTAGGGTTAGGGTTAGGGTTAGGGTTAGGGTTAGGGTTAGGGTTAGGGTTAGGGTTAGGGTTAGGGTTAGGGTTAGGGTTAGGGTTAGGGTTAGGGTTAGGGTTAGGGTTAGGGTTAGGGTTAGGGTTAGGGTTAGGGTTAGGGTTAGGGTTAGGGTTAGGGTTAGGGTTAGGGTTAGGGTTAGGGTTAGGGTTAGGGTTAGGGTTAGGGTTAGGGTTAGGGTTAGGGTTAGGGTTAGGGTTAGGGTTAGGGTTAGGGTTAGGGTTAGGGTTAGGGTTAGGGTTAGGGTTAGGGTTAGGGTTAGGGTTAGGGTTAGGGTTAGGGTTAGGGTTAGGGTTAGGGTTAGGGTTAGGGTTAGGGTTAGGGTTAGGGTTAGGGTTAGGGTTAGGGTTAGGGTTAGGGTTAGGGTTAGGGTTAGGGTTAGGGTTAGGGTTAGGGTTAGGGTTAGGGTTAGGGTTAGGGTTAGGGTTAGGGTTAGGGTTAGGGTTAGGGTTAGGGTTAGGGTTAGGGTTAGGGTTAGGGTTAGGGTTAGGGTTAGGGTTAGGGTTAGGGTTAGGGTTAGGGTTAGGGTTAGGGTTAGGGTTAGGGTTAGGGTTAGGGTTAGGGTTAGGGTTAGGGTTAGGGTTAGGGTTAGGGTTAGGGTTAGGGTTAGGGTTAGGGTTAGGGTTAGGGTTAGGGTTAGGGTTAGGGTTAGGGTTAGGGTTAGGGTTAGGGTTAGGGTTAGGGTTAGGGTTAGGGTTAGGGTTAGGGTTAGGGTTAGGGTTAGGGTTAGGGTTAGGGTTAGGGTTAGGGTTAGGGTTAGGGTTAGGGTTAGGGTTAGGGTTAGGGTTAGGGTTAGGGTTAGGGTTAGGGTTAGGGTTAGGGTTAGGGTTAGGGTTAGGGTTAGGGTTAGGGTTAGGGTTAGGGTTAGGGTTAGGGTTAGGGTTAGGGTTAGGGTTAGGGTTAGGGTTAGGGTTAGGGTTAGGGTTAGGGTTAGGGTTAGGGTTAGGGTTAGGGTTAGGGTTAGGGTTAGGGTTAGGGTTAGGGTTAGGGTTAGGGTTAGGGTTAGGGTTAGGGTTAGGGTTAGGGTTAGGGTTAGGGTTAGGGTTAGGGTTAGGGTTAGGGTTAGGGTTAGGGTTAGGGTTAGGGTTAGGGTTAGGGTTAGGGTTAGGGTTAGGGTTAGGGTTAGGGTTAGGGTTAGGGTTAGGGTTAGGGTTAGGGTTAGGGTTAGGGTTAGGGTTAGGGTTAGGGTTAGGGTTAGGGTTAGGGTTAGGGTTAGGGTTAGGGTTAGGGTTAGGGTTAGGGTTAGGGTTAGGGTTAGGGTTAGGGTTAGGGTTAGGGTTAGGGTTAGGGTTAGGGTTAGGGTTAGGGTTAGGGTTAGGGTTAGGGTTAGGGTTAGGGTTAGGGTTAGGGTTAGGGTTAGGGTTAGGGTTAGGGTTAGGGTTAGGGTTAGGGTTAGGGTTAGGGTTAGGGTTAGGGTTAGGGTTAGGGTTAGGGGTTAGGGTTAGGGTTAGGGTTAGGGTTAGGGTTAGGGTTAGGGGTTAGGGTTAGGGTTAGGG
>NW_027648320.1:128021-218021 GCF_949987685.1 Ammodytes marinus
CATTTCATTGAGCACGGGTGGAATAATCTGACCACTACTATCTTAGAGGCAAATCCCAATTGGTCCAAGAAACAGAGGAAATACCTGGAAAGACAATGGATTCACAAGTTGAACACCCGTCTCCCCTTTGGCCTCAATGAGAAATAACTCCACAACATGATAATATAATATAATAATATAACAATAATCATATCAAATTTGATAATATATATACAAAAAAACTTTATGTTATCATTCCTACTCTAATACCACCAGGCCTTGATGGGAGATAGATATCATTACATACATAGATATTAGCGAGTACACTAACCAGTGGGCAGTCTTTGACTGTCTGCTGTCCTCTCTTAACCTAACCCCGTCAGTGCTGTTTTTATGTTTTGTCATGATATTTATTTCCACATCGAGTGACATTATCCGGCGGTCTCCCCGGGTAGTGTCTTAGTCATGTTGGTTACGAGGGAACACTTTTGTGTCTACCACCTCAAACCTGAAGTTACTTTTATTTCTCTTTTTTCACTTTTCCATGTCCATTGCATGTACAGTATTACCACCGTACGTGTCATTGAGATATAGTCAGACACATAGATTGAGCGATCACTGTCACATCTACCTTTCTATATCTCAAGTTTGTTTTATTTCTCTTTTTTCAGTTTTCCATCTCCATCTCATGTAAAGTATCATTACCATACATGTCATTGGGATATAGCTATGTAATATATGTTTCTATATATTCAGGTAACACTCTTGTGTCCACCACCACTAATCCAAAGTTAATTTTGTTTTTCTTTGTTCTATTTCACATATCCATCTCATGTAAAGGATTACCATCGTGCATGACATTGGGATATAGTAACATATGTAGATGGGCTGTACACTGCCATTGTCACCTCTCTATATTTGAAGTTAATTTTTTTTCATTTTGTTCAGTTTTCCACATCCTTTTCATGTCAAGTATTATTACCATACATGTCATCGGGATATAACTGTGTGATATATGTTCCTATATATTGAGGTAACACTCTGGTGTCCACCACCGCTATCTAAAGTTGTTTTTATTTCTTTTTGTTCTATTTTGCATGTCCATCTCATGTAAAGTATCACCACCTACATGACATTGGGACATAGTTATATTTATTTCAATATCTATCACGTATACCTACTGTGTAAATGCATAATATGCTTACATATGACTATAGGAAAATGATGTTTCTGAAAGGCCTGTACGAAGCATGTCACCACTCACGATATCCATGATGATCACCCTCTACCCGCTATGGTCCACATCGGCCACGGGTCCAATATAGTCCATTGACGTGGCAATTTTTGTATTGGTGCACAGTATCCCTACGTGCCTAATCCTAAGTCACAGACCCCCCAATTAGATTGTTATTATTATTATTTATTAGTGGAGGTTAACACCTTCCCTTCCCCTTACTCTAAACCTAACCATTCGGGCCTTATGCCTAATCCTAAATTCACATCCATCCATTTCACTCATATAGTCTTCATTTTCCCCACTATTGGCTTCCATTATTCACGCAGGAGCTTCTGGACTCCTGGAGTCCCTGAATGCAACCATTCACCGGCTCAAACCACCTTTTCTTCAAATTTCCGAGGGCCCCTGAATGCAACCATTTCCGGTCCAATTTTTTACAATTAGTTTATATCCAGTTTAATATAATTTTATTTTTTAGGTCTGCGCCCCCCTCTGGGGTCTAGACATTTTTCTAATCCCTTTCCCCTTGGGAAATTTTATTTCTTTACTTTTAATTCGTCCGGGATATCGCCAACTTTAGAGGTCACGGGGTGAAAGGTATATCCGCCCAACCCCCGCCTTCATCTCCCTCTTTCACTCTGGTCTTCATGCTGGAAGCACACCAATTAGCGCTCGTACAGGTACTTTCTCAAGATTGCTAGGCTGATGAAGGTTTTTTTGTAACCGAAACGTCCCGCCGTTATATTGCAACTGTAAATAAACAAATCAACTTGATTAACATCATCTTCCGATCTTTTTTCGATTTTTAATAATTTTTTTCACACAACATTCTTGCTAATTACCACGAGCTAACACCACTGGTGCGTTATAACACCTTACTATGGATGAACGCTACAACCCACATGAATGGACCAAAGTCCAGAGCAGGAGATCTGGTAGGACCCGCTTTAAAGCTCCCTTTATTAATCGCAATCGACATTATTCACCGGAGAATAACGAAGTTCGCCATTACTCATCTGATAAAAACGAGGTCCGTCAAGACTACAAAAATGGCGGCGCCCATAGCCCGGAGCGCGCGCCATCTTACGCTCAAGCGGTCAGATGGGGCCCGCGTAGACCTTATTCTTCACCGGAGTCTACCGGAACCAGGTACGAACACCCACGTCACGGGCCTAGACCTGCACCATGGCAAGCGCCTAGGGTTGAACATTACTCCAGATGGAGCCACGATGATCAATACCATGATTATATATCCTCACCAGAGAGGTACTATCACCGTGGCTATCCACACACTGCTAGATATCACAGTGGGGGGAGATATGATGATCGCCCATACGGCACCACCAGCAGAGATGGGTCACGGTACAGACCACCATCTAGTCCCCTTGATGTCGGGCGTCCCGCACCTGCTGCGCCGCCGCCTCTGATGCGACCTTCCAGACCTCATAGACGCAGCACGCCACCTCCCAGGGCGCGTCCGAGCACGCCGCCCCCTCGATTCCGACCACCCAGGGGTCGCCGACCGACCACGCCGCCCCCCCAGGTTCGTGGGCCCAGGGGAGCCAGACCAGGCACGCCACCACCGCGTGATCGACCACCTAGGGGTCGTAGACCGACCACGCCGCCCCCCCATACCCGTGGGCGCAGGGCAACCAGGCCAGGTACGCCACCACCACGTAATCGACCTCCGAGGGGTCGCAGACCGGCTACGCCTCCACCACACTACAGAAGCGACCCGGATTTCGCAGCCAAGGCCAGGGTGACATGCAGGCTCATCAAAGCCACACATCACATGTCCAACATCAGCGGTAGGTCCATCCCCATCGCAATCGACAAACTCACCACCAAATTGGCGACTTCGATTAAACCGGCAGCGCCCAACCCCACCACCACTTCCCTCATAGAGGCCAACGCCAAGCAGTGGGAACAGGAGACGCTGCTAATTCTCAAGGATCATTACCAAGAGTGCTTGGACACAGACCTAGAGATCATGACCCATGTCGGTGGCGTCGACTGGCAACAGCCTTTTGGGGTGGCCACCACGTGGGCTAAGAAACAGCTGGGACAAAGGCTCTTACAACGCACTCTAGACAAAGTCCATTCCATGCTGTCTAATGCGCTGTCTATTCCAGAGGTCAGACCCACCCCCAGATCAACCAACACAGGGTCAGCCCCTCCGGGCCAACACCATGTCTTCACCAGACCCATGAAGGCGGTGCAGAAACGTCGCCACATCAACCCTCCAGACACAGAGGGTCCTAACGCAACCGATTCCTCCACCTGGTGGAATCCCGTTCTGCTAACCGGACCGACACCAGAGGGTCCGACCCCACTCTGCCAGAGGGTACCACGGGTGAGAGTCAGAACGTCTGCCAACGCTCCACCCTCAAAGCCATTGGACACAGAGCTACGTCATGAAGATCCACAACAGGACAGGGTCCAGCCTCACGCCACGAAGGAAGCACCGCGGACCAAGAAGGACACACCTACTCCTCTCCCATCTCTTCTCCCCCTCCCTTCTTCCCCCCTCCCCGCTCCTCTTCCCTCCTCCTCTTCCCTTTCCCTCTCCATCCCCCGTCTTCTCCCTCTCCCCCTTATAACCCCCTCCTCCTCCTCCTCCTCCTCCCCCCCCCCCCCCCCCTCCCCTCCCTTCAGTCCCCAGTCCCCCATTCCTCTCTGCCTCTTCTCTCTTCCAGCTCACGTCCACGCCCCTCCTCTTCAGGACAGACCTTCCCTACGGATGTGGAGGCACCTGGAACCCATCCCACGAGCACTGCTCTTCACAATGATGACTGCGACTCCATGGAGCTTTGGTCGGAGGCCAACGCTCCCCGCATGCCAACCGCCGAGGGGCCCACGGTCCCCGTTACAATTGACAGTGACAGTTCCACACCATCCAGTCCACAACCGGGGCCCAGCAGGTTACCCTCGCCTACCCTCACTCCACCTATTCTCATAGAGAACACTCACACCACACCTAACACAGGCACATCTGCATCACAACCCAAGCTATTATTCTCACCAGTCTACAGACCACATAGACATCTCAGCACAGGCAAAAACAGAGTCAAGGACTGGTTCCTCACCCCCACTAAGAAGTGGGTCATCATGGGGGACTCCAACCTCAATCGCATACCACCCTTCCAAGAGCCCGACCTCCAGATCGAGTCCTATCCGGGTGCAACGTTTAGGCATGCTGAAGCCATACTGGCAAAAACCACACACACTGACATTGTTGAGTCACTCGTGCTGTCCTTTGGCATCAATGACAGAGCTCAGAGGACAGAGGGGGCACTGATCGGCCACATACAGAGGGCTGTGAGAATGGCCACTCTTGCTTTTCCCCATGCCCTCATACTAATACCCGAACTGAATTTCTCTGAGTCCCTTCCAGAGGATGAACAACGCAACCTGAGACGGCTCAACCAACACATCGTCAGACAGTTCAACTTCATCCCCAGACTGCAGCAGAAGAGCTTCCAGGCTGAGGAAGACGGCGTCCACTGGACCATCCCCACCGCCAGGAAGATCCTCAAAGAATGGGTTGATATGTTAAAAGCAAACGCCCCGTGAAAACTGTTTTGTCTACGGGGTTTAAGAATGTCATTGTGTTAGCGCAGAAGTTTAACATTACTGCAGCTCAACTCTCCCTGCTTAACAAAGGCCTTAATTTCATACCGATCATCAGAGGAGAAAAAAATGTTAAAAATCAAACACAAATTGACATCAGAACCTACCATAGGAGACTCAAATTAGCTGCACATTTTGAGCACACTAGGGAAACTAGTCCACTCCCATTTATGCCAAAATCCACATGGGTACCACCAGAACCAACCGTGCCTTGGCCCTTAAGGCAACTAATACAGTCAGACGTGGAATGGTTCGACAACCACTACGTTGCCAAATGCAACACGACTAACCTAGATCAATTTGAACTGGAAGCCCTTAAACAACTAAAAAGCAACAAAAATATAGTCATCAAACCAGCTGATAAAGGCAGCTCTGTTGTCGTTTTGGACAGAGAGCAATACCTGTGGGAGGGTTACAGGCAACTTAATGACGCAAAGTACTATAAAAGCCTTAAGAAGCCTATCTTTAAGGACACTATTCCTTTAGTCACAGAAATACTCCAAAAACTGCAAACCAAAAAGTTCATCAATGCCAAACAGAGGTCCTTTTTGATGGGGGATGCCGAACCCAGACCTAGGCTATTTTATATGTTGCCAAAAATACACAAGGCCAGAGACAAGTGGAGCCTTCCCAATGTAATTCCACCTGGAAGGCCCATTGTCTCGGATTGTGGTAGTGAGACATATGCCACAGCCCATTTTGTGGAGACATACCTCAATCCCATATCTATCAAACATCCCAGTTACATTAAAGACACATACGACTTTGTCAACAAAATTAAACTACTGCACATTCCAGCTGATGCCTTCCTGTTCACCATGGATGTGGACAGCCTTTACACAAATATCAACACAGACCAAGGCATGGAGGCGGTCAAAAATACCTTTCAGTTATATCCAGATTCCAAACGTCCAGATAAGGAAATATTACAACTCTTATACCTTAACCTTACCAGAAACGACTTTGAATTTGACGATAAATACTTTTTACAAATATCAGGCACGGCCATGGGTAAAAAATTTGCTCCCTCTTTTGCCAATATTTTCATGGCCCAGTGGGAACAATCAGCCTTATCACAGGCTCCCATTAAACCCTTACATTACTATAGATACCTAGATGATATTTGGGGAGTGTGGACACACTCTTTACAGGAGTTTGATACATTCTGCAATTTTCTGAACAACTTTAACAGTTCCATCACCATTAAATCAACACACAGTCTCACTGAGGTGGATTTTCTGGACACGACAACCTTTAAGGGCCCTAATTTCCAGCAAACAAACAGATTGGACATTAAAGTGTTCTTTAAAGCAACAGACACACATGCTCTATTGAATAAAAGCAGCCACCATCCCAAGCACACTTTTGCGGGCTTGGTCAAATCCCAATTTTTAAGATTCCACAGAATCTGCACAAGAATAGAGGACTTTGGGTTTGCCGTGAGGGTGCTGTGCAAGGTCTTGTCCACCAGAGGGTACTCTTGGTCTTTCCTTAGACAGGTCTACAGTACTTTCAAAACAGTTAAACCAATTAACGTGGACCCCATGATACCACTGGTCATATTCTACTCGGAGTCTGCCACTAAATTGGCCAGAGCCTTTAAGAATAATTTTAAAATACTCCAGGAACAAGGTGGTCTATTGGTGGACCACAGAATAATCACGGCCTACAAGAAGAACAACAATATACAGGATATACTCATCAAAGCCAAATTAACACCGTTGACTCAGAAGACTGAGGCTGCTCGCACTGAGTTTTACAAATTTGAACCCTGGGCATACAACAAACACACCAACCAGGTGTTCGCCACCCAAAAAAGTACCAACACGAAAACTAAAAATTGCATATATCTCATAAGTTGTCTCACGTGCTCGATGCAATATGTAGGTGAAACTGGCAATACACTACTGACACGATTCACCCAACATAGATATAACATCAGCCGTAAAAAAGACACTCACCTGCCCTTGGTTAGCCATTTCATTGAGCACGGGTGGAATAATCTGACCACTACTATCTTAGAGGCAAATCCCAATTGGTCCAAGAAACAGAGGAAATACCTGGAAAGACAATGGATTCACAAGTTGAACACCCGTCTCCCCTTTGGCCTCAATGAGAAATAACTCCACAACATGATAATATAATATAATAATATAACAATAATCATATCAAATTTGATAATATATATACAAAAAAACTTTATGTTATCATTCCTACTCTAATACCACCAGGCCTTGATAGGAGATAGATATCATTACATACATAGATATTAGCGAGTACACTAACCAGTGGGCAGTCTTTGACTGTCTGCTGTCCTCTCTTAACCTAACCCCGTCAGTGCTGTTTTTATGTTTTGTCATGATATTTATTTCCACATCGAGTGACATTATCCGGCGGTCTCCCCGGGTAGTGTCTTAGTCATGTTGGTTACGAGGGAACACTTTTGTGTCTACCACCTCAAACCTGAAGTTACTTTTATTTCTCTTTTTTCACTTTTCCATGTCCATTGCATGTACAGTATTACCACCGTACGTGTCATTGAGATATAGTCAGACACATAGATTGAGCGATCACTGTCACATCTACCTTTCTATATCTCAAGTTTGTTTTATTTCTCTTTTTTCAGTTTTCCATCTCCATCTCATGTAAAGTATCATTACCATACATGTCATTGGGATATAGCTATGTAATATATGTTTCTATATATTCAGGTAACACTCTTGTGTCCACCACCACTAATCCAAAGTTAATTTTGTTTTTCTTTGTTCTATTTCACATATCCATCTCATGTAAAGGATTACCATCGTGCATGACATTGGGATATAGTAACATATGTAGATGGGCTGTACACTGCCATTGTCACCTCTCTATATTTGAAGTTAATTTTTTTTCATTTTGTTCAGTTTTCCACATCCTTTTCATGTCAAGTATTATTACCATACATGTCATCGGGATATAACTGTGTGATATATGTTCCTATATATTGAGGTAACACTCTGGTGTCCACCACCGCTATCTAAAGTTGTTTTTATTTCTTTTTGTTCTATTTTGCATGTCCATCTCATGTAAAGTATCACCACCTACATGACATTGGGACATAGTTATATTTATTTCAATATCTATCACGTATACCTACTGTGTAAATGCATAATATGCTTACATATGACTATAGGAAAATGATGTTTCTGAAAGGCCTGTACGAAGCATGTCACCACTCACGATATCCATGATGATCACCCTCTACCCGCTATGGTCCACATCGGCCACGGGTCCAATATAGTCCATTGACGTGGCAATTTTTGTATTGGTGCACAGTATCCCTACGTGCCTAATCCTAAGTCACAGACCCCCCAATTAGATTGTTATTATTATTATTTATTAGTGGAGGTTAACACCTTCCCTTCCCCTTACTCTAAACCTAACCATTCGGGCCTTATGCCTAATCCTAAATTCACATCCATCCATTTCACTCATATAGTCTTCATTTTCCCCACTATTGGCTTCCATTATTCACGCAGGAGCTTCTGGACTCCTGGAGTCCCTGAATGCAACCATTCACCGGCTCAAACCACCTTTTCTTCAAATTTCCGAGGGCCCCTGAATGCAACCATTTCCGGTCCAATTTTTTACAATTAGTTTATATCCAGTTTAATATAATTTTATTTTTTAGGTCTGCGCCCCCCTCTGGGGTCTAGACATTTTTCTAATCCCTTTCCCCTTGGGAAATTTTATTTCTTTACTTTTAATTCGTCCGGGATATCGCCAACTTTAGAGGTCACGGGGTGAAAGGTATATCCGCCCAACCCCCGCCTTCATCTCCCTCTTTCACTCTGGTCTTCATGCTGGAAGCACACCAATTAGCGCTCGTACAGGTACTTTCTCAAGATTGCTAGGCTGATGAAGGTTTTTTTGTAACCGAAACGTCCCGCCGTTATATTGCAACTGTAAATAAACAAATCAACTTGATTAACATCATCTTCCGATCTTTTTTCGATTTTTAATAATTTTTTTCACACAACATTCTTGCTAATTACCACGAGCTAACACCACTGGTGCGTTATAACACCTTACTATGGATGAACGCTACAACCCACATGAATGGACCAAAGTCCAGAGCAGGAGATCTGGTAGGACCCGCTTTAAAGCTCCCTTTATTAATCGCAATCGACATTATTCACCGGAGAATAACGAAGTTCGCCATTACTCATCTGATAAAAACGAGGTCCGTCAAGACTACAAAAATGGCGGCGCCCATAGCCCGGAGCGCGCGCCATCTTACGCTCAAGCGGTCAGATGGGGCCCGCGTAGACCTTATTCTTCACCGGAGTCTACCGGAACCAGGTACGAACACCCACGTCACGGGCCTAGACCTGCACCATGGCAAGCGCCTAGGGTTGAACATTACTCCAGATGGAGCCACGATGATCAATACCATGATTATATATCCTCACCAGAGAGGTACTATCACCGTGGCTATCCACACACTGCTAGATATCACAGTGGGGGGAGATATGATGATCGCCCATACGGCACCACCAGCAGAGATGGGTCACGGTACAGACCACCATCTAGTCCCCTTGATGTCGGGCGTCCCGCACCTGCTGCGCCGCCGCCTCTGATGCGACCTTCCAGACCTCATAGACGCAGCACGCCACCTCCCAGGGCGCGTCCGAGCACGCCGCCCCCTCGATTCCGACCACCCAGGGGTCGCCGACCGACCACGCCGCCCCCCCAGGTTCGTGGGCCCAGGGGAGCCAGACCAGGCACGCCACCACCGCGTGATCGACCACCTAGGGGTCGTAGACCGACCACGCCGCCCCCCCATACCCGTGGGCGCAGGGCAACCAGGCCAGGTACGCCACCACCACGTAATCGACCTCCGAGGGGTCGCAGACCGGCTACGCCTCCACCACACTACAGAAGCGACCCGGATTTCGCAGCCAAGGCCAGGGTGACATGCAGGCTCATCAAAGCCACACATCACATGTCCAACATCAGCGGTAGGTCCATCCCCATCGCAATCGACAAACTCACCACCAAATTGGCGACTTCGATTAAACCGGCAGCGCCCAACCCCACCACCACTTCCCTCATAGAGGCCAACGCCAAGCAGTGGGAACAGGAGACGCTGCTAATTCTCAAGGATCATTACCAAGAGTGCTTGGACACAGACCTAGAGATCATGACCCATGTCGGTGGCGTCGACTGGCAACAGCCTTTTGGGGTGGCCACCACGTGGGCTAAGAAACAGCTGGGACAAAGGCTCTTACAACGCACTCTAGACAAAGTCCATTCCATGCTGTCTAATGCGCTGTCTATTCCAGAGGTCAGACCCACCCCCAGATCAACCAACACAGGGTCAGCCCCTCCGGGCCAACACCATGTCTTCACCAGACCCATGAAGGCGGTGCAGAAACGTCGCCACATCAACCCTCCAGACACAGAGGGTCCTAACGCAACCGATTCCTCCACCTGGTGGAATCCCGTTCTGCTAACCGGACCGACACCAGAGGGTCCGACCCCACTCTGCCAGAGGGTACCACGGGTGAGAGTCAGAACGTCTGCCAACGCTCCACCCTCAAAGCCATTGGACACAGAGCTACGTCATGAAGATCCACAACAGGACAGGGTCCAGCCTCACGCCACGAAGGAAGCACCGCGGACCAAGAAGGACACACCTACTCCTCTCCCATCTCTTCTCCCCCTCCCTTCTTCCCCCCTCCCCGCTCCTCTTCCCTCCTCCTCTTCCCTTTCCCTCTCCATCCCCCGTCTTCTCCCTCTCCCCCTTATAACCCCCTCCTCCTCCTCCTCCTCCTCCCCCCCCCCCCCCCCCTCCCCTCCCTTCAGTCCCCAGTCCCCCATTCCTCTCTGCCTCTTCTCTCTTCCAGCTCACGTCCACGCCCCTCCTCTTCAGGACAGACCTTCCCTACGGATGTGGAGGCACCTGGAACCCATCCCACGAGCACTGCTCTTCACAATGATGACTGCGACTCCATGGAGCTTTGGTCGGAGGCCAACGCTCCCCGCATGCCAACCGCCGAGGGGCCCACGGTCCCCGTTACAATTGACAGTGACAGTTCCACACCATCCAGTCCACAACCGGGGCCCAGCAGGTTACCCTCGCCTACCCTCACTCCACCTATTCTCATAGAGAACACTCACACCACACCTAACACAGGCACATCTGCATCACAACCCAAGCTATTATTCTCACCAGTCTACAGACCACATAGACATCTCAGCACAGGCAAAAACAGAGTCAAGGACTGGTTCCTCACCCCCACTAAGAAGTGGGTCATCATGGGGGACTCCAACCTCAATCGCATACCACCCTTCCAAGAGCCCGACCTCCAGATCGAGTCCTATCCGGGTGCAACGTTTAGGCATGCTGAAGCCATACTGGCAAAAACCACACACACTGACATTGTTGAGTCACTCGTGCTGTCCTTTGGCATCAATGACAGAGCTCAGAGGACAGAGGGGGCACTGATCGGCCACATACAGAGGGCTGTGAGAATGGCCACTCTTGCTTTTCCCCATGCCCTCATACTAATACCCGAACTGAATTTCTCTGAGTCCCTTCCAGAGGATGAACAACGCAACCTGAGACGGCTCAACCAACACATCGTCAGACAGTTCAACTTCATCCCCAGACTGCAGCAGAAGAGCTTCCAGGCTGAGGAAGACGGCGTCCACTGGACCATCCCCACCGCCAGGAAGATCCTCAAAGAATGGGTTGATATGTTAAAAGCAAACGCCCCGTGAAAACTGTTTTGTCTACGGGGTTTAAGAATGTCATTGTGTTAGCGCAGAAGTTTAACATTACTGCAGCTCAACTCTCCCTGCTTAACAAAGGCCTTAATTTCATACCGATCATCAGAGGAGAAAAAAATGTTAAAAATCAAACACAAATTGACATCAGAACCTACCATAGGAGACTCAAATTAGCTGCACATTTTGAGCACACTAGGGAAACTAGTCCACTCCCATTTATGCCAAAATCCACATGGGTACCACCAGAACCAACCGTGCCTTGGCCCTTAAGGCAACTAATACAGTCAGACGTGGAATGGTTCGACAACCACTACGTTGCCAAATGCAACACGACTAACCTAGATCAATTTGAACTGGAAGCCCTTAAACAACTAAAAAGCAACAAAAATATAGTCATCAAACCAGCTGATAAAGGCAGCTCTGTTGTCGTTTTGGACAGAGAGCAATACCTGTGGGAGGGTTACAGGCAACTTAATGACGCAAAGTACTATAAAAGCCTTAAGAAGCCTATCTTTAAGGACACTATTCCTTTAGTCACAGAAATACTCCAAAAACTGCAAACCAAAAAGTTCATCAATGCCAAACAGAGGTCCTTTTTGATGGGGGATGCCGAACCCAGACCTAGGCTATTTTATATGTTGCCAAAAATACACAAGGCCAGAGACAAGTGGAGCCTTCCCAATGTAATTCCACCTGGAAGGCCCATTGTCTCGGATTGTGGTAGTGAGACATATGCCACAGCCCATTTTGTGGAGACATACCTCAATCCCATATCTATCAAACATCCCAGTTACATTAAAGACACATACGACTTTGTCAACAAAATTAAACTACTGCACATTCCAGCTGATGCCTTCCTGTTCACCATGGATGTGGACAGCCTTTACACAAATATCAACACAGACCAAGGCATGGAGGCGGTCAAAAATACCTTTCAGTTATATCCAGATTCCAAACGTCCAGATAAGGAAATATTACAACTCTTATACCTTAACCTTACCAGAAACGACTTTGAATTTGACGATAAATACTTTTTACAAATATCAGGCACGGCCATGGGTAAAAAATTTGCTCCCTCTTTTGCCAATATTTTCATGGCCCAGTGGGAACAATCAGCCTTATCACAGGCTCCCATTAAACCCTTACATTACTATAGATACCTAGATGATATTTGGGGAGTGTGGACACACTCTTTACAGGAGTTTGATACATTCTGCAATTTTCTGAACAACTTTAACAGTTCCATCACCATTAAATCAACACACAGTCTCACTGAGGTGGATTTTCTGGACACGACAACCTTTAAGGGCCCTAATTTCCAGCAAACAAACAGATTGGACATTAAAGTGTTCTTTAAAGCAACAGACACACATGCTCTATTGAATAAAAGCAGCCACCATCCCAAGCACACTTTTGCGGGCTTGGTCAAATCCCAATTTTTAAGATTCCACAGAATCTGCACAAGAATAGAGGACTTTGGGTTTGCCGTGAGGGTGCTGTGCAAGGTCTTGTCCACCAGAGGGTACTCTTGGTCTTTCCTTAGACAGGTCTACAGTACTTTCAAAACAGTTAAACCAATTAACGTGGACCCCATGATACCACTGGTCATATTCTACTCGGAGTCTGCCACTAAATTGGCCAGAGCCTTTAAGAATAATTTTAAAATACTCCAGGAACAAGGTGGTCTATTGGTGGACCACAGAATAATCACGGCCTACAAGAAGAACAACAATATACAGGATATACTCATCAAAGCCAAATTAACACCGTTGACTCAGAAGACTGAGGCTGCTCGCACTGAGTTTTACAAATTTGAACCCTGGGCATACAACAAACACACCAACCAGGTGTTCGCCACCCAAAAAAGTACCAACACGAAAACTAAAAATTGCATATATCTCATAAGTTGTCTCACGTGCTCGATGCAATATGTAGGTGAAACTGGCAATACACTACTGACACGATTCACCCAACATAGATATAACATCAGCCGTAAAAAAGACACTCACCTGCCCTTGGTTAGCCATTTCATTGAGCACGGGTGGAATAATCTGACCACTACTATCTTAGAGGCAAATCCCAATTGGTCCAAGAAACAGAGGAAATACCTGGAAAGACAATGGATTCACAAGTTGAACACCCGTCTCCCCTTTGGCCTCAATGAGAAATAACTCCACAACATGATAATATAATATAATAATATAACAATAATCATATCAAATTTGATAATATATATACAAAAAAACTTTATGTTATCATTCCTACTCTAATACCACCAGGCCTTGATAGGAGATAGATATCATTACATACATAGATATTAGCGAGTACACTAACCAGTGGGCAGTCTTTGACTGTCTGCTGTCCTCTCTTAACCTAACCCCGTCAGTGCTGTTTTTATGTTTTGTCATGATATTTATTTCCACATCGAGTGACATTATCCGGCGGTCTCCCCGGGTAGTGTCTTAGTCATGTTGGTTACGAGGGAACACTTTTGTGTCTACCACCTCAAACCTGAAGTTACTTTTATTTCTCTTTTTTCACTTTTCCATGTCCATTGCATGTACAGTATTACCACCGTACGTGTCATTGAGATATAGTCAGACACATAGATTGAGCGATCACTGTCACATCTACCTTTCTATATCTCAAGTTTGTTTTATTTCTCTTTTTTCAGTTTTCCATCTCCATCTCATGTAAAGTATCATTACCATACATGTCATTGGGATATAGCTATGTAATATATGTTTCTATATATTCAGGTAACACTCTTGTGTCCACCACCACTAATCCAAAGTTAATTTTGTTTTTCTTTGTTCTATTTCACATATCCATCTCATGTAAAGGATTACCATCGTGCATGACATTGGGATATAGTAACATATGTAGATGGGCTGTACACTGCCATTGTCACCTCTCTATATTTGAAGTTAATTTTTTTTCATTTTGTTCAGTTTTCCACATCCTTTTCATGTCAAGTATTATTACCATACATGTCATCGGGATATAACTGTGTGATATATGTTCCTATATATTGAGGTAACACTCTGGTGTCCACCACCGCTATCTAAAGTTGTTTTTATTTCTTTTTGTTCTATTTTGCATGTCCATCTCATGTAAAGTATCACCACCTACATGACATTGGGACATAGTTATATTTATTTCAATATCTATCACGTATACCTACTGTGTAAATGCATAATATGCTTACATATGACTATAGGAAAATGATGTTTCTGAAAGGCCTGTACGAAGCATGTCACCACTCACGATATCCATGATGATCACCCTCTACCCGCTATGGTCCACATCGGCCACGGGTCCAATATAGTCCATTGACGTGGCAATTTTTGTATTGGTGCACAGTATCCCTACGTGCCTAATCCTAAGTCACAGACCCCCCAATTAGATTGTTATTATTATTATTTATTAGTGGAGGTTAACACCTTCCCTTCCCCTTACTCTAAACCTAACCATTCGGGCCTTATGCCTAATCCTAAATTCACATCCATCCATTTCACTCATATAGTCTTCATTTTCCCCACTATTGGCTTCCATTATTCACGCAGGAGCTTCTGGACTCCTGGAGTCCCTGAATGCAACCATTCACCGGCTCAAACCACCTTTTCTTCAAATTTCCGAGGGCCCCTGAATGCAACCATTTCCGGTCCAATTTTTTACAATTAGTTTATATCCAGTTTAATATAATTTTATTTTTTAGGTCTGCGCCCCCCTCTGGGGTCTAGACATTTTTCTAATCCCTTTCCCCTTGGGAAATTTTATTTCTTTACTTTTAATTCGTCCGGGATATCGCCAACTTTAGAGGTCACGGGGTGAAAGGTATATCCGCCCAACCCCCGCCTTCATCTCCCTCTTTCACTCTGGTCTTCATGCTGGAAGCACACCAATTAGCGCTCGTACAGGTACTTTCTCAAGATTGCTAGGCTGATGAAGGTTTTTTTGTAACCGAAACGTCCCGCCGTTATATTGCAACTGTAAATAAACAAATCAACTTGATTAACATCATCTTCCGATCTTTTTTCGATTTTTAATAATTTTTTTCACACAACATTCTTGCTAATTACCACGAGCTAACACCACTGGTGCGTTATAACACCTTACTATGGATGAACGCTACAACCCACATGAATGGACCAAAGTCCAGAGCAGGAGATCTGGTAGGACCCGCTTTAAAGCTCCCTTTATTAATCGCAATCGACATTATTCACCGGAGAATAACGAAGTTCGCCATTACTCATCTGATAAAAACGAGGTCCGTCAAGACTACAAAAATGGCGGCGCCCATAGCCCGGAGCGCGCGCCATCTTACGCTCAAGCGGTCAGATGGGGCCCGCGTAGACCTTATTCTTCACCGGAGTCTACCGGAACCAGGTACGAACACCCACGTCACGGGCCTAGACCTGCACCATGGCAAGCGCCTAGGGTTGAACATTACTCCAGATGGAGCCACGATGATCAATACCATGATTATATATCCTCACCAGAGAGGTACTATCACCGTGGCTATCCACACACTGCTAGATATCACAGTGGGGGGAGATATGATGATCGCCCATACGGCACCACCAGCAGAGATGGGTCACGGTACAGACCACCATCTAGTCCCCTTGATGTCGGGCGTCCCGCACCTGCTGCGCCGCCGCCTCTGATGCGACCTTCCAGACCTCATAGACGCAGCACGCCACCTCCCAGGGCGCGTCCGAGCACGCCGCCCCCTCGATTCCGACCACCCAGGGGTCGCCGACCGACCACGCCGCCCCCCCAGGTTCGTGGGCCCAGGGGAGCCAGACCAGGCACGCCACCACCGCGTGATCGACCACCTAGGGGTCGTAGACCGACCACGCCGCCCCCCCATACCCGTGGGCGCAGGGCAACCAGGCCAGGTACGCCACCACCACGTAATCGACCTCCGAGGGGTCGCAGACCGGCTACGCCTCCACCACACTACAGAAGCGACCCGGATTTCGCAGCCAAGGCCAGGGTGACATGCAGGCTCATCAAAGCCACACATCACATGTCCAACATCAGCGGTAGGTCCATCCCCATCGCAATCGACAAACTCACCACCAAATTGGCGACTTCGATTAAACCGGCAGCGCCCAACCCCACCACCACTTCCCTCATAGAGGCCAACGCCAAGCAGTGGGAACAGGAGACGCTGCTAATTCTCAAGGATCATTACCAAGAGTGCTTGGACACAGACCTAGAGATCATGACCCATGTCGGTGGCGTCGACTGGCAACAGCCTTTTGGGGTGGCCACCACGTGGGCTAAGAAACAGCTGGGACAAAGGCTCTTACAACGCACTCTAGACAAAGTCCATTCCATGCTGTCTAATGCGCTGTCTATTCCAGAGGTCAGACCCACCCCCAGATCAACCAACACAGGGTCAGCCCCTCCGGGCCAACACCATGTCTTCACCAGACCCATGAAGGCGGTGCAGAAACGTCGCCACATCAACCCTCCAGACACAGAGGGTCCTAACGCAACCGATTCCTCCACCTGGTGGAATCCCGTTCTGCTAACCGGACCGACACCAGAGGGTCCGACCCCACTCTGCCAGAGGGTACCACGGGTGAGAGTCAGAACGTCTGCCAACGCTCCACCCTCAAAGCCATTGGACACAGAGCTACGTCATGAAGATCCACAACAGGACAGGGTCCAGCCTCACGCCACGAAGGAAGCACCGCGGACCAAGAAGGACACACCTACTCCTCTCCCATCTCTTCTCCCCCTCCCTTCTTCCCCCCTCCCCGCTCCTCTTCCCTCCTCCTCTTCCCTTTCCCTCTCCATCCCCCGTCTTCTCCCTCTCCCCCTTATAACCCCCTCCTCCTCCTCCTCCTCCTCCCCCCCCCCCCCCCCTCCCCTCCCTTCAGTCCCCAGTCCCCCATTCCTCTCTGCCTCTTCTCTCTTCCAGCTCACGTCCACGCCCCTCCTCTTCAGGACAGACCTTCCCTACGGATGTGGAGGCACCTGGAACCCATCCCACGAGCACTGCTCTTCACAATGATGACTGCGACTCCATGGAGCTTTGGTCGGAGGCCAACGCTCCCCGCATGCCAACCGCCGAGGGGCCCACGGTCCCCGTTACAATTGACAGTGACAGTTCCACACCATCCAGTCCACAACCGGGGCCCAGCAGGTTACCCTCGCCTACCCTCACTCCACCTATTCTCATAGAGAACACTCACACCACACCTAACACAGGCACATCTGCATCACAACCCAAGCTATTATTCTCACCAGTCTACAGACCACATAGACATCTCAGCACAGGCAAAAACAGAGTCAAGGACTGGTTCCTCACCCCCACTAAGAAGTGGGTCATCATGGGGGACTCCAACCTCAATCGCATACCACCCTTCCAAGAGCCCGACCTCCAGATCGAGTCCTATCCGGGTGCAACGTTTAGGCATGCTGAAGCCATACTGGCAAAAACCACACACACTGACATTGTTGAGTCACTCGTGCTGTCCTTTGGCATCAATGACAGAGCTCAGAGGACAGAGGGGGCACTGATCGGCCACATACAGAGGGCTGTGAGAATGGCCACTCTTGCTTTTCCCCATGCCCTCATACTAATACCCGAACTGAATTTCTCTGAGTCCCTTCCAGAGGATGAACAACGCAACCTGAGACGGCTCAACCAACACATCGTCAGACAGTTCAACTTCATCCCCAGACTGCAGCAGAAGAGCTTCCAGGCTGAGGAAGACGGCGTCCACTGGACCATCCCCACCGCCAGGAAGATCCTCAAAGAATGGGTTGATATGTTAAAAGCAAACGCCCCGTGAAAACTGTTTTGTCTACGGGGTTTAAGAATGTCATTGTGTTAGCGCAGAAGTTTAACATTACTGCAGCTCAACTCTCCCTGCTTAACAAAGGCCTTAATTTCATACCGATCATCAGAGGAGAAAAAAATGTTAAAAATCAAACACAAATTGACATCAGAACCTACCATAGGAGACTCAAATTAGCTGCACATTTTGAGCACACTAGGGAAACTAGTCCACTCCCATTTATGCCAAAATCCACATGGGTACCACCAGAACCAACCGTGCCTTGGCCCTTAAGGCAACTAATACAGTCAGACGTGGAATGGTTCGACAACCACTACGTTGCCAAATGCAACACGACTAACCTAGATCAATTTGAACTGGAAGCCCTTAAACAACTAAAAAGCAACAAAAATATAGTCATCAAACCAGCTGATAAAGGCAGCTCTGTTGTCGTTTTGGACAGAGAGCAATACCTGTGGGAGGGTTACAGGCAACTTAATGACGCAAAGTACTATAAAAGCCTTAAGAAGCCTATCTTTAAGGACACTATTCCTTTAGTCACAGAAATACTCCAAAAACTGCAAACCAAAAAGTTCATCAATGCCAAACAGAGGTCCTTTTTGATGGGGGATGCCGAACCCAGACCTAGGCTATTTTATATGTTGCCAAAAATACACAAGGCCAGAGACAAGTGGAGCCTTCCCAATGTAATTCCACCTGGAAGGCCCATTGTCTCGGATTGTGGTAGTGAGACATATGCCACAGCCCATTTTGTGGAGACATACCTCAATCCCATATCTATCAAACATCCCAGTTACATTAAAGACACATACGACTTTGTCAACAAAATTAAACTACTGCACATTCCAGCTGATGCCTTCCTGTTCACCATGGATGTGGACAGCCTTTACACAAATATCAACACAGACCAAGGCATGGAGGCGGTCAAAAATACCTTTCAGTTATATCCAGATTCCAAACGTCCAGATAAGGAAATATTACAACTCTTATACCTTAACCTTACCAGAAACGACTTTGAATTTGACGATAAATACTTTTTACAAATATCAGGCACGGCCATGGGTAAAAAATTTGCTCCCTCTTTTGCCAATATTTTCATGGCCCAGTGGGAACAATCAGCCTTATCACAGGCTCCCATTAAACCCTTACATTACTATAGATACCTAGATGATATTTGGGGAGTGTGGACACACTCTTTACAGGAGTTTGATACATTCTGCAATTTTCTGAACAACTTTAACAGTTCCATCACCATTAAATCAACACACAGTCTCACTGAGGTGGATTTTCTGGACACGACAACCTTTAAGGGCCCTAATTTCCAGCAAACAAACAGATTGGACATTAAAGTGTTCTTTAAAGCAACAGACACACATGCTCTATTGAATAAAAGCAGCCACCATCCCAAGCACACTTTTGCGGGCTTGGTCAAATCCCAATTTTTAAGATTCCACAGAATCTGCACAAGAATAGAGGACTTTGGGTTTGCCGTGAGGGTGCTGTGCAAGGTCTTGTCCACCAGAGGGTACTCTTGGTCTTTCCTTAGACAGGTCTACAGTACTTTCAAAACAGTTAAACCAATTAACGTGGACCCCATGATACCACTGGTCATATTCTACTCGGAGTCTGCCACTAAATTGGCCAGAGCCTTTAAGAATAATTTTAAAATACTCCAGGAACAAGGTGGTCTATTGGTGGACCACAGAATAATCACGGCCTACAAGAAGAACAACAATATACAGGATATACTCATCAAAGCCAAATTAACACCGTTGACTCAGAAGACTGAGGCTGCTCGCACTGAGTTTTACAAATTTGAACCCTGGGCATACAACAAACACACCAACCAGGTGTTCGCCACCCAAAAAAGTACCAACACTAAAACTAAAAATTGCATATATCTCATAAGTTGTCTCACGTGCTCGATGCAATATGTAGGTGAAACTGGCAATACACTACTGACACGATTCACCCAACATAGATATAACATCAGCCGTAAAAAAGACACTCACCTGCCCTTGGTTAGCCATTTCATTGAGCACGGGTGGAATAATCTGACCACTACTATCTTAGAGGCAAATCCCAATTGGTCCAAGAAACAGAGGAAATACCTGGAAAGACAATGGATTCACAAGTTGAACACCCGTCTCCCCTTTGGCCTCAATGAGAAATAACTCCACAACATGATAATATAATATAATAATATAACAATAATCATATCAAATTTGATAATATATATACAAAAAAACTTTATGTTATCATTCCTACTCTAATACCACCAGGCCTTGATAGGAGATAGATATCATTACATACATAGATATTAGCGAGTACACTAACCAGTGGGCAGTCTTTGACTGTCTGCTGTCCTCTCTTAACCTAACCCCGTCAGTGCTGTTTTTATGTTTTGTCATAATATTTATTTCCACATCGAGTGACATTATCCGGCGGTCTCCCCGGGTAGTGTCTTAGTCATGTTGGTTACGAGGGAACACTTTTGTGTCTACCACCTCAAACCTGAAGTTACTTTTATTTCTCTTTTTTCACTTTTCCATGTCCATTGCATGTACAGTATTACCACCGTACGTGTCATTGAGATATAGTCAGACACATAGATTGAGCGATCACTGTCACATCTACCTTTCTATATCTCAAGTTTGTTTTATTTCTCTTTTTTCAGTTTTCCATCTCCATCTCATGTAAAGTATCATTACCATACATGTCATTGGGATATAGCTATGTAATATATGTTTCTATATATTCAGGTAACACTCTTGTGTCCACCACCACTAATCCAAAGTTAATTTTGTTTTTCTTTGTTCTATTTCACATATCCATCTCATGTAAAGGATTACCATCGTGCATGACATTGGGATATAGTAACATATGTAGATGGGCTGTACACTGCCATTGTCACCTCTCTATATTTGAAGTTAATTTTTTTTCATTTTGTTCAGTTTTCCACATCCTTTTCATGTCAAGTATTATTACCATACATGTCATCGTGATATAACTGTGTGATATATGTTCCTATATATTGAGGTAACACTCTGGTGTCCACCACCGCTATCTAAAGTTATTTTTATTTCTTTTTGTTCTATTTTGCATGTCCATCTCATGTAAAGTATCACCACCTACATGACATTGGGACATAGTTATATTTATTTCAATATCTATCACGTATACCTACTGTGTAAATGCATAATATGCTTACATATGACTATAGGAAAATGATGTTTCTGAAAGGCCTGTACGAAGCATGTCACCACTCACGATATCCATGATGATCACCCTCTACCCGCTATGGTCCACATCGGCCACGGGTCCAATATAGTCCATTGACGTGGCAATTTTTGTATTGGTGCACAGTATCCCTACGTGCCTAATCCTAAGTCACAGACCCCCCAATTAGATTGTTATTATTATTATTTATTAGTGGAGGTTAACACCTTCCCTTCCCCTTACTCTAAACCTAACCATTCGGGCCTTATGCCTAATCCTAAATTCACATCCATCCATTTCACTCATATAGTCTTCATTTTCCCCACTATTGGCTTCCATTATTCACGCAGGAGCTTCTGGACTCCTGGAGTCCCTGAATGCAACCATTCACCGGCTCAAACCACCTTTTCTTCAAATTTCCGAGGGCCCCTGAATGCAACCATTTCCGGTCCAATTTTTTACAATTAGTTTATATCCAGTTTAATATAATTTTATTTTTTAGGTCTGCGCCCCCCTCTGGGGTCTAGACATTTTTCTAATCCCTTTCCCCTTGGGAAATTTTATTTCTTTACTTTTAATTCGTCCGGGATATCGCCAACTTTAGAGGTCACGGGGTGAAAGGTATATCCGCCCAACCCCCGCCTTCATCTCCCTCTTTCACTCTGGTCTTCATGCTGGAAGCACACCAATTAGCGCTCGTACAGGTACTTTCTCAAGATTGCTAGGCTGATGAAGGTTTTTTTGTAACCGAAACGTCCCGCCGTTATATTGCAACTGTAAATAAACAAATCAACTTGATTAACATCATCTTCCGATCTTTTTTCGATTTTTAATAATTTTTTTCACACAACATTCTTGCTAATTACCACGAGCTAACACCACTGGTGCGTTATAACACCTTACTATGGATGAACGCTACAACCCACATGAATGGACCAAAGTCCAGAGCAGGAGATCTGGTAGGACCCGCTTTAAAGCTCCCTTTATTAATCGCAATCGACATTATTCACCGGAGAATAACGAAGTTCGCCATTACTCATCTGATAAAAACGAGGTCCGTCAAGACTACAAAAATGGCGGCGCCCATAGCCCGGAGCGCGCGCCATCTTACGCTCAAGCGGTCAGATGGGGCCCGCGTAGACCTTATTCTTCACCGGAGTCTACCGGAACCAGGTACGAACACCCACGTCACGGGCCTAGACCTGCACCATGGCAAGCGCCTAGGGTTGAACATTACTCCAGATGGAGCCACGATGATCAATACCATGATTATATATCCTCACCAGAGAGGTACTATCACCGTGGCTATCCACACACTGCTAGATATCACAGTGGGGGGAGATATGATGATCGCCCATACGGCACCACCAGCAGAGATGGGTCACGGTACAGACCACCATCTAGTCCCCTTGATGTCGGGCGTCCCGCACCTGCTGCGCCGCCGCCTCTGATGCGACCTTCCAGACCTCATAGACGCAGCACGCCACCTCCCAGGGCGCGTCCGAGCACGCCGCCCCCTCGATTCCGACCACCCAGGGGTCGCCGACCGACCACGCCGCCCCCCCAGGTTCGTGGGCCCAGGGGAGCCAGACCAGGCACGCCACCACCGCGTGATCGACCACCTAGGGGTCGTAGACCGACCACGCCGCCCCCCCATACCCGTGGGCGCAGGGCAACCAGGCCAGGTACGCCACCACCACGTAATCGACCACCGAGGGGTCGCAGACCGGCTACGCCTCCACCACACTACAGAAGCGACCCGGATTTCGCAGCCAAGGCCAGGGTGACATGCAGGCTCATCAAAGCCACACATCACATGTCCAACATCAGCGGTAGGTCCATCCCCATCGCAATCGACAAACTCACCACCAAATTGGCGACTTCGATTAAACCGGCAGCGCCCAACCCCACCACCACTTCCCTCATAGAGGCCAACGCCAAGCAGTGGGAACAGGAGACGCTGCTAATTCTCAAGGATCATTACCAAGAGTGCTTGGACACAGACCTAGAGATCATGACCCATGTCGGTGGCGTCGACTGGCAACAGCCTTTTGGGGTGGCCACCACGTGGGCTAAGAAACAGCTGGGACAAAGGCTCTTACAACGCACTCTAGACAAAGTCCATTCCATGCTGTCTAATGCGCTGTCTATTCCAGAGGTCAGACCCACCCCCAGATCAACCAACACAGGGTCAGCCCCTCCGGGCCAACACCATGTCTTCACCAGACCCATGAAGGCGGTGCAGAAACGTCGCCACATCAACCCTCCAGACACAGAGGGTCCTAACGCAACCGATTCCTCCACCTGGTGGAATCCCGTTCTGCTAACCGGACCGACACCAGAGGGTCCGACCCCACTCTGCCAGAGGGTACCACGGGTGAGAGTCAGAACGTCTGCCAACGCTCCACCCTCAAAGCCATTGGACACAGAGCTACGTCATGAAGATCCACAACAGGACAGGGTCCAGCCTCACGCCACGAAGGAAGCACCGCGGACCAAGAAGGACACACCTACTCCTCTCCCATCTCTTCTCCCCCTCCCTTCTTCCCCCCTCCCCGCTCCTCTTCCCTCCTCCTCTTCCCTTTCCCTCTCCATCCCCCGTCTTCTCCCTCTCCCCCTTATAACCCCCTCCTCCTCCTCCTCCTCCTCCCCCCCCCCCCCCCCCTCCCCTCCCTTCAGTCCCCAGTCCCCCATTCCTCTCTGCCTCTTCTCTCTTCCAGCTCACGTCCACGCCCCTCCTCTTCAGGACAGACCTTCCCTACGGATGTGGAGGCACCTGGAACCCATCCCACGAGCACTGCTCTTCACAATGATGACTGCGACTCCATGGAGCTTTGGTCGGAGGCCAACGCTCCCCGCATGCCAACCGCCGAGGGGCCCACGGTCCCCGTTACAATTGACAGTGACAGTTCCACACCATCCAGTCCACAACCGGGGCCCAGCAGGTTACCCTCGCCTACCCTCACTCCACCTATTCTCATAGAGAACACTCACACCACACCTAACACAGGCACATCTGCATCACAACCCAAGCTATTATTCTCACCAGTCTACAGACCACATAGACATCTCAGCACAGGCAAAAACAGAGTCAAGGACTGGTCCCTCACCCCCACTAAGAAGTGGGTCATCATGGGGGACTCCAACCTCAATCGCATACCACCCTTCCAAGAGCCCGACCTCCAGATCGAGTCCTATCCGGGTGCAACGTTTAGGCATGCTGAAGCCATACTGGCAAAAACCACACACACTGACATTGTTGAGTCACTCGTGCTGTCCTTTGGCATCAATGACAGAGCTCAGAGGACAGAGGGGGCACTGATCGGCCACATACAGAGGGCTGTGAGAATGGCCACTCTTGCTTTTCCCCATGCCCTCATACTAATACCCGAACTGAATTTCTCTGAGTCCCTTCCAGAGGATGAACAACGCAACCTGAGACGGCTCAACCAACACATCGTCAGACAGTTCAACTTCATCCCCAGACTGCAGCAGAAGAGCTTCCAGGCTGAGGAAGACGGCGTCCACTGGACCATCCCCACCGCCAGGAAGATCCTCAAAGAATGGGTTGATATGTTAAAAGCAAACGCCCCGTGAAAACTGTTTTGTCTACGGGGTTTAAGAATGTCATTGTGTTAGCGCAGAAGTTTAACATTACTGCAGCTCAACTCTCCCTGCTTAACAAAGGCCTTAATTTCATACCGATCATCAGAGGAGAAAAAAATGTTAAAAATCAAACACAAATTGACATCAGAACCTACCATAGGAGACTCAAATTAGCTGCACATTTTGAGCACACTAGGGAAACTAGTCCACTCCCATTTATGCCAAAATCCACATGGGTACCACCAGAACCAACCGTGCCTTGGCCCTTAAGGCAACTAATACAGTCAGACGTGGAATGGTTCGACAACCACTACGTTGCCAAATGCAACACGACTAACCTAGATCAATTTGAACTGGAAGCCCTTAAACAACTAAAAAGCAACAAAAATATAGTCATCAAACCAGCTGATAAAGGCAGCTCTGTTGTCGTTTTGGACAGAGAGCAATACCTGTGGGAGGGTTACAGGCAACTTAATGACGCAAAGTACTATAAAAGCCTTAAGAAGCCTATCTTTAAGGACACTATTCCTTTAGTCACAGAAATACTCCAAAAACTGCAAACCAAAAAGTTCATCAATGCCAAACAGAGGTCCTTTTTGATGGGGGATGCCGAACCCAGACCTAGGCTATTTTATATGTTGCCAAAAATACACAAGGCCAGAGACAAGTGGAGCCTTCCCAATGTAATTCCACCTGGAAGGCCCATTGTCTCGGATTGTGGTAGTGAGACATATGCCACAGCCCATTTTGTGGAGACATACCTCAATCCCATATCTATCAAACATCCCAGTTACATTAAAGACACATACGACTTTGTCAACAAAATTAAACTACTGCACATTCCAGCTGATGCCTTCCTGTTCACCATGGATGTGGACAGCCTTTACACAAATATCAACACAGACCAAGGCATGGAGGCGGTCAAAAATACCTTTCAGTTATATCCAGATTCCAAACGTCCAGATAAGGAAATATTACAACTCTTATACCTTAACCTTACCAGAAACGACTTTGAATTTGACGATAAATACTTTTTACAAATATCAGGCACGGCCATGGGTAAAAAATTTGCTCCCTCTTTTGCCAATATTTTCATGGCCCAGTGGGAACAATCAGCCTTATCACAGGCTCCCATTAAACCCTTACATTACTATAGATACCTAGATGATATTTGGGGAGTGTGGACACACTCTTTACAGGAGTTTGATACATTCTGCAATTTTCTGAACAACTTTAACAGTTCCATCACCATTAAATCAACACACAGTCTCACTGAGGTGGATTTTCTGGACACGACAACCTTTAAGGGCCCTAATTTCCAGCAAACAAACAGATTGGACATTAAAGTGTTCTTTAAAGCAACAGACACACATGCTCTATTGAATAAAAGCAGCCACCATCCCAAGCACACTTTTGCGGGCTTGGTCAAATCCCAATTTTTAAGATTCCACAGAATCTGCACAAGAATAGAGGACTTTGGGTTTGCCGTGAGGGTGCTGTGCAAGGTCTTGTCCACCAGAGGGTACTCTTGGTCTTTCCTTAGACAGGTCTACAGTACTTTCAAAACAGTTAAACCAATTAACGTGGACCCCATGATACCACTGGTCATATTCTACTCGGAGTCTGCCACTAAATTGGCCAGAGCCTTTAAGAATAATTTTAAAATACTCCAGGAACAAGGTGGTCTATTGGTGGACCACAGAATAATCACGGCCTACAAGAAGAACAACAATATACAGGATATACTCATCAAAGCCAAATTAACACCGTTGACTCAGAAGACTGAGGCTGCTCGCACTGAGTTTTACAAATTTGAACCCTGGGCATACAACAAACACACCAACCAGGTGTTCGCCACCCAAAAAAGTACCAACACTAAAACTAAAAATTGCATATATCTCATAAGTTGTCTCACGTGCTCGATGCAATATGTAGGTGAAACTGGCAATACACTACTGACACGATTCACCCAACATAGATATAACATCAGCCGTAAAAAAGACACTCACCTGCCCTTGGTTAGCCATTTCATTGAGCACGGGTGGAATAATCTGACCACTACTATCTTAGAGGCAAATCCCAATTGGTCCAAGAAACAGAGGAAATACCTGGAAAGACAATGGATTCACAAGTTGAACACCCGTCTCCCCTTTGGCCTCAATGAGAAATAACTCCACAACATGATAATATAATATAATAATATAACAATAATCATATCAAATTTGATAATATATATACAAAAAAACTTTATGTTATCATTCCTACTCTAATACCACCAGGCCTTGATAGGAGATAGATATCATTACATACATAGATATTAGCGAGTACACTAACCAGTGGGCAGTCTTTGACTGTCTGCTGTCCTCTCTTAACCTAACCCTAACCCTAACCCTAACCCTAACCCTAACCCTAACCCTCTAACCCTAACCCTAACCCTAACCCTAACCCTCTAACCCTAACCCTAACCCTAACCCTAACCCTCTAACCCTAACCCTAACCCTAACCCTAACCCTAACCCTCTAACCCTAACCCTAACCCTAACCCTAACCCTAACCCTAACCCTAACCCTAACCCTAACCCTAACCCAGATTCCACATTCCACATACAGATTCCACATTCAGATTCCACATTCCACATTCAGATTCCACATTCAGATTCCAACTTTTTACATAGGGTTTTTAGAAAACTTCACCACAGACCATTACCAGACCACTCAAAATGGCCTGGAACGTGCTCCTAGACACTTTCTGTGGGAAGTATTTTTGACTCCACACTTAGTCAAATTTTCACACAATTTCACTTGTACTCATTTGGCCATAACTTCTGATAGGAAGGTCATAAAGACCTACTTTCAACGGATTTGGAATCAGGAAGAGCCCTTCTTTCAACAGACATATTATGGGCCAAAACTCTACTGCGCATGCGCAGACCAAATCGGCCATAACTCGGGATAGAAACAACATAGAACCAAAATTTCAACGGATTCTGATCCGTCCCCACACCTAGTATCTTGGTTAAAAATCTTGTGCAGTTGCCCCTCCCCTACCAGACGTTATTCCCAAAAAACCTGTTTTTCCATGTTAAAAAAAGTTACTCGGAAATGGCTAAAAATTGGTGAGCATGTAGTCCTGGCCAAGGGCTACAACAGGCACTGCTTGGAATTGTGTTGCCCCTCTGCGTTGGGGAGTTACAGAGCTTCAAACTTTTCAAATCGCGATTGCAGTACCCACAATCGCCACCAGGGGGACGAAACTTTTTCGGCCAATGCGCCTGGTCCCAAGGTATCCGAGGATGGTCTCGGTATGAGGTTGCCCCTCTGCGTTCAAAATTTACGTCCAAAAAACCACTTTTGAAAAGTGGGCAGATTGCTCTTAACCTAACCCTAACCCTAACCCTCTAACCCTAACCCTAACCCTAACCCTAACCCTAACCCTAACCCTAACCCTAACCCTCTAACCCTAACCCTAACCCTAACCCTAACCCTAACCCTAACCCTAACCCTAACCTAACCCAACCCTAACCCTAACCCTAACCCTAACCCTAACCCTAACCCTAACCCTAACTAGTTATTTAAACACGTTTATTCAAACCTAGAGTAAAAATACTCAAAAGACCTTAAATAAAGAACCCTTTCTGGGGCAATCCTAAATCAAGTAACAAATCGCTCTGGACAAATTCTAAAGACCTGAAATACAGAACCCTTTCTAGGGCAATCCTAAGTCATGTAACTAATAACTCTGGATAAATTCTAAGACCGGAAATACAGAACCCTTTCTAGGGCAATCCTAAGTCATGTAAATAATCACTCTGGTTAAATTCAAAAGACCTGAAACACAGAACCCTTCTTAGGGCAATTTGAAGTCCTGAAATACAGAACCCATTCTAGGGAAAAAGAATAACCTAAGTCAAGTAACAAATCACTCTGGATAAATCCAAAGGATCGGAAAGCTTTGCAACATAGAAGTAATGAAAAACTCAAGACAAGAAATACAGAACCCTGTTTAGGGCAATTTACGTCAAGAAAACAAATCACGTGGGTAATATGGAATGAGAAGCTGCTGACAACGTGCGACGGTCCGTGCATTACCTTTGGCACCCCAGTTCAACTGCCCAGTCGTCGGATGAAGCAGGGGGTGTCACCGAGATAGCTCAAACTACCTAACCGAACCGTACTGAACCGTACCGAAGCTTACCGAACCGTACCGAACCGTACCGAACCGTACTGAACCGTACTGAACCGTACCGAACCGTACCGAACCGTACCGAACCGTACTGTCACACTATAACCAGGCCCCAGCCCCATTCACACTATAACCAGGCCTAAGCCCCATTCACACTACAACCAGGCCAAAGCCCCATTCACACTATAACCAGGCCCCATTCACACTATAACCAGGCCCATTCACACTACAACCAGGCCTAAGCCCCATTCACACTACACACCGTACCAGGCCCAAGCCCCATTCACACTACAACCAGGCCCAAGCCCCATTCACACTATAACCAGGCCCATTCACACTACGCACACCGTACCACTGGACTCTTTAACCAGGCCTAAGCCCCATTCAGTATAGTCTGACCTCAGCGCGTTCTTCATGTCATTATCGCTGTGTTCTATCGGTTATAAAGACACGCGCTAGTTTAACAGCCAGGAAACTCAGATAGGAATATTCAATTTGATTGAAGTTTACATGTCTCAATGATGCGACTGAGATTATTGGTTAGGGTTAGGGTTATGGTCCAACCATGTCTTATGCCTCGTTTCCACCGAGTAGACCGGGTCGGATCGGAGCGGTTCGGTCCGGGTCGTTTGGCTTTTCATTTGCCAAAAGTTGGATAGGGTACGGTTTAAGCGCACCTAACCGCTCTGAGCCGCTCCTAATCTCAGTACTCCACAGACCATTACCAAACGACTCAAAATGGCCTGAAACGTGCTCCTAGACACTTTCTGTCGGAACTTTTTTTTTGGACTCAGCACTTAGAGAAATTTTCAATGACGCCATTCATTCCTATTGGGCGAACGTTTTTGCTTATAACTCCAGAACCGTAGGTCCTAGAGACTTGAAACCAAGTTCCATTGGACATAATTTGGGTACGCTGAACACACTTGAGTTGTCTCCCAGTCTCTACAACCTTCAGTTCAGGAGATACAGAACTTTTAAACATAAAAACGCTCAAAACTCAAAGAAGGAAAGCACGTAGAGCCTCGGGGGTAGCACCATAGGAAAGCCCATCCCAAAATTAGTATAGTAGACCACTTTAAATGTCAACTTTACCTTTTCAAGGAGGGTTATCCTGGTTGAAACCCCCTTATCCTAACCCTAACCCTAACCCTAACCCTTATCACACTTATGGATCTGAGATGATGCTAGATGCGAGGGGACTGCTAACTGGAGTAACTGACAGGAAGTTAGCTAAAAGAACCATTCCGCTTACAGCACCATTAATGTTTAACTCTATATTCAACACATACAATGAATTTAGTATTTCTATTATTGTGTAACTGGCATGCCCGGCACTGGCATGCCCAACCCACTGGCATGCCCGGCCCTAGCATGCCCGGCCCACTGGCATGACCGGCACTGGCATGCCAGGCCCACTGGCATGACCGGCCCACTGGCATGCCCGGCACTGGCATGGCCGGCACTGGCATGCTAGGCCCACTGGCATGCCCGGCACTGGCATGCCCGGCACTGGCATGCCCGGCGCACTGGCACGCTAACCCTAACCCGGCACTGGCATGCCCGGCCCTAAGCATGCCCGGCACTGGCATGCCAGGCCCACCGGCATGCCCGGCGCACTGGCACGCTAACCCTAACCCGGCACTGGCACGCCCAGCACTGGCATGCCCGGCACTGGCATGCCAGGCCCTAGCATGCCAGTGGGCCTGGCATGCTGGCATGCCTGGCCAGGCCCACTGGCATGCCCGGCCCACTGGCATGCCAGGCCCACTGGCATGCCCGGCCCACTGGCTTGAAAAAACGCTCAAAATTCAAAGAAGGAAAGCACGTAGAGCCTCGGGGGTAGCACCATAGGAAAGCCCATCCCAAAATTAGCATAGTAGGCCACTTTAAATGTCAACTTTACCTTTTCAAGGAGGGTTATTCGAGGTTGAAACCCCCTTATCCTAACCCTAACCCTAACCCTAACCGAACCGTACTGAACCGTACTGAACCGTACCGAACCGTACCGAACCGTGCTGAACCGTACTGAACTGTACCAAACCGTACCGAACCGTACCAAACCGTACCAAACCGTACCGAACCGTACTGTCACACTATAACCAGGCCCCAGCCCCATTCACACTATAACCAGGCCTAAGCCCCATTCACACTACAACCAGGCCTAAGCCCCATTATGCCAGTGGGCCGGGCATGCCAGGCCCACTGGCATGCCCGGCACTGGCATGCCCGGCGCACTGGCACGCTAACCCTAACCCGGCCCTAGCATGCCAGTGGGCCTGGCATGCTAGGGCCGGGCATGCCCGGCACTGGCATGCCTGGCACTGGCATGCCCGGCGCACTGGCACGCTAACCCTATCCCGGCACTGGCACGCCCGGCACTGGCATGCCCCATTCACACTACACACACCGTACCACTGGACTCTTTAACCAGGCCTAAGCACCATTCACACTATAACCAGGCCCCAGCCCCATTCACACTATAACCAGGCCCCATTCACACTATAACCAGGCCCCAGCCCCATTCACACTATAACCAGGCCTAAGCCCCATTCACAATATAACCAGGCCCCAGCCCCATTCACACTATAACCAGGCCCCAGCCCCATTCACGCTATAACCAGGCCTAAGCCCCATTCACACTACACACCGTACCAGGCCTAAGCCCCATTCACACTATAACCAGGCCCCATTCACACTATAACCAGGCCCCAGCCCCATTCACACTATAAGTTCATAATATTCATTTAGACATTTAGTTTAAGATCTGAGTGGATTCAACTATGTATACATAAATATGAATTATGAATATATATATATTTGTACATACATACATATATATATATATATATTAGTGGTGGGCCGTTATCGGCGTTAACGTGCTGCGTTAACGCCAGACTCTTATCGGCGATAAAAAAAATATCGCCGTTAATCTCTTATTCCACCTCCTGTTCGGCTCAGGGAGCCAGTCATTTGTACAGTTCAGCTTAGACTCGGCCGTAATGCTGCTGCACACACACACACACACACACACACACACACACACACACACACACACACACACACACACACACACACACACACGCTGCATGTCAGAGACGAGGGGCGAAGCTTCTCTCACACACCCGCCGCTCTCTCTCTCTCCATCACTTGCCCACGACACAATCGGGTATTGGAACGCAGGGTGGGTGTGTGTGGCCACCGGTCGCCACGTGACTATAAGTTTCCAAGTTTTAAACACTTCTATCTCTTCAACGTCAACGTCACCGTACCCGAATCCTAAATATCCCCATAGCAGACGCTATATTTCATCGGGGGGAAAACTTTGTTTTGCGCCACAGTTCGACTCGGCCGTAATGCTGCTGCACACACACACACAGACACAGACACAGGCACACACACACGCTGCATGGCAGAGACGAGGGGCGCTACCAAAAAGACGAGAGGAGCGGTTGGAGCAGTTGGAGAGTTTAGAGACACATGCGCGCACATTTATTTACATAAAATCGCAATCGCAGTCACTTGTGCAGTTATGTAAAATGTTTCACTAAGGAAAATGACAGAAAAAGTAACGCACAGTGACTTTGATGAGTAACTTTAATCTGATTACTGGTTTGGAGATAGTAACGCGTTAGATTACTCGTTACTGAAAAAAGAGGTCCGATGCCGGTAACGCGTTACTATGTAACATCTTGTTGAACATTATTTATTTGCATCACCAATTATCATAGTAGAACAGCTTCCTCAAGCAGTTTGTGATGCATGTTGGAAACAGGAGATGACCCCCTGGTCTGATGCGCCACCTGGCTTGAGAAACACGTTCTCAAAGACTTACTTTGAGTCATTATTTAGGGAGCACACACATATTATGATTGAATTCAAATGAGCCATTTTAATCTAGATTAATCTAGATTAATTCCAAAATTAATCTAGATTAATCTAGATTAAAAAATTAATCTATGCCCACCTCTAATATATATATATATTTTACGGCCCGACCAAATATTTTATCGGCCGGCCGATTATAGGCGATTGGTTTTCTTTTTCTTATAGAAAATTCCCATTCACACTATAACCAGGCCCAAGCCCCATTCACACTACACAACGTACCAGGCCCAAGCCCCATTCACACTATAACCAGGCCTAAGCCCCATTCAAACTACACACACCGTACCACTGGACTCTTTAACCAGGCCTAAGCCCCATTCACACTACACACACCATACCACTGGACTCTTTAACCAGGCCCCAGCCCCATTCACACTATAACCAGGCCTAAGCCCCATTCACACTATAACCAGACCCCAGCCCCATTCACACTATAACCAGGCCCCATTCACACTATAACCAGGCCCCAGCCCCATTCACACTATAACCAGGCCTAAGCCCCATTCACACTATAACCAGGCCCCAGCCCCATTCACACTATAACCAGGCCTAAGCCCCATTCACACTATAACCAGGCCCCAGCCCCATTCACACTATAACCAGGCCCCATTCACACTATAACCAGGCCCCAGCCCCATTCACACTATAACCAGGCCTAAGCCCCATTCACACTACACACCGTACCAGGCCTAAGCCCCATTCACACTATAAGCAGGCCCCATTCACACTATAACCAGGCCCCATTCACACTATAACCAGGCCCCAGCCCCATTCACACTATAACCAGGCCCCAGCCCCATTCACACTATAAGGGTTAGGGTTAGGGTCACACTATAACCAGGCCTATGCCCCATTCACACCGTACTGAACCGTACCAAACCGTACCGAACCGTACCGAACCGTACTGAACCGTACCGAGCCGTACCGAACCGTGACAAATCATACTGTACCAATGTGTGGAAACAAAACTAAAGTAAGACTGCAGTCAGCCCATGTTGGTCCTCACTATCTGTCCCAACACTCTCCTTGTTTGATCGTCTGTTCAAGTGTTTTCAAAACAACATTTAGTCATTAAGTGTTCTTTATACTGTCATACTGTATGGAATGGTGAAGCCCACTGAGGCAAATGTCTATTTGTGATATTGGGCTGTAGAAAATAAAACTGATTTGATTTTGATTTGTTCAGGTTAGCATTAGCGAGCCATTAAGGACTTTCTTAATCACTGTTCTCCTGGTCGCTCCGTCTGTTGAAATGTTCTCATAATAATGAGACAAGCTTTAGCCACAACAGCATGTACCTCAGCAGCTAGAAGTCATCTAGTAATTAAGTTTTCAGGTATTCAAGCCATAAAGACTTTTTTAATCAACCCTTCATGTATTAAATATATTAGATATTCATTGTAATGTTGTGGTATGAAATACGATTAAAATTATTATTATTAATAATTTTTCATTTTTCTCTTTTCCCTTCTCCTGTCCCGACCCACAGTGTACGCCATAGAGATCAACCGTAAGTATCTCACTCTGACAAACCTTTAAACTGTAAAGATAATGATAAAGGTTCTTTAATTACTGTTTATCACATGATACAAAAAACCACATTCAAAGTGCACTGCCTAAGAACTCTGCTCAAAAATATAAATGCTGCTCTCTCTCAACATATATCAATCTCTCTCTCTCTCTCTCTCTCTCTCTCTCTGTACTACTAATTTAATGTCTCTCTCTCTCCCTCCCTATCTCCCTCCCTCCCTGCCTCTCTCTCTCTCTCCCTCCCTCCCTCTCTCTCTCCCCCCTGTCTCTCTCTCTGCCTGTCTCTCTCTCAGCTCCGTGTGGTGATAATCTTTACGATGAGGATGGAAAGAAGCTTCCTCCCTGTATTCCCGGAGCCGGTCTCACTCCAGCCATCATGGCCTGTTACCTGCTAGTGGCTAATATACTGCTGGTTAACCTGCTGATCGCTGTGTTCAAGTAAGACAGACAGACAGACAGACAGACAGACAGACAGACAGACAGGCAGGCAGGCAGACAGACAGACAGACAGACAGACAGACAGACAGACAGACAGACAGACAGGCAGGCAGGCAGGCAGACAGACAGACAGACAGACAGACAGACAGACAGACAGACAGACAGACAGACACACACACACACACACACACACCTCTCTACACAGCCAAAAATAACCCTTTCTCTCTCCTTCCCCACAGTAACACGTTCTTCGAGGTGAAGTCCATCTCTAACCAGATATGGAAGTTCCAGAGATACGTGTTGATCATGAATTTCCACGACCGGCCCATCCTGCCTCCTCCGCTGATCGTCTTCCCTCACATCTACATCCTCCTGAGACGACTGTGCTGTCGCTGCCAAACCAAGGAGGAAGACAGACAGGACCGAGAGAGAGGCCTACGTAAGAACACACACAGACAGACAGACAGACAGGCAGGGAGAGAGAGAGACAGGGAGAGAGAGAGACAGGCAGAGAGAGAGACAGGCAGAGAGACACAGACAGACAGACAGACAGACACAAAGACAGAGACAATAATTGACAAAAGAGATATGCATAGCTTTTTTTTCTTTTCTTTTTTCTTTTTTTTAGGATATTTTAACCTATATTTGAAGTAGATTTTGTGACTGAGTTGAAATGTGGAGAGGGAGATGACACACACACACTTAACTTTTTAATCATTTTAATCTTCCAATTATTTTAATTTTTTAATTCTTAATCTTTTAATTATTTTAATTTTCTAATTACTCTTAGCAATTTTAAATCATTATTCAAGTTGTTTTAACTTTTTATTTAACCCTGGTCAGCAGCACCCTCTTCTTCTGTCCACTGCAGAGACACCCTGCCTGGGAATCGAACCCTGGTCTCCCAGGTGAAGGGGCAGAACCAATACAAAACTACACTGTATTACGACAAAGGCTGTAAGTCTGTGGAACAACTGCAATGATGAGCTAAAAAAATGTACAACAATATCAAAACTAAAAAAACTCTTCAGAAACAAAACATTGAAATGTTCTGACCTGGAGCAGTGAAGTTCTGTTTTGCTGTTTTCTGTTTGATGGTTTTCGTTCATCTGTTCCATTATTTTATTTTGTTATTGTTTTGTCGAAAAGTTTTGATTTGTTTTAACCCACGAGCCAAACATCATAGACACTGACTGATTCAAACTGAACCTTTATTTTTTTTGTAAACAATTATAAAAAATAAGAGGGGGTAGGACCAGAAAAGTATTTCTTGACTTCTTCCCTTTTGAACATGAACCATGTTATTTGAGTTATGTATTTGTTGCTTAGGATCCTGAGGACCCCATTTGTTTGTTTTTTATTTATTTATTTCCTTTTTTACTGCTCAATTGTTTTATTTTAGTTTGTATTATTTTTTTAACCATGTTCAATAAAGACTTAAAAAAAAAAAAAAAAAAACACCCTCCTGTCCAGTGCCGGGGATCGAACAAGCAACCTCATTGTTACTGGTCGGGCACCTTTCCTCTAGGCTATCCTACCAACCCAACTGTCAGAGGCCTGGGTGTTAATGTCTGCAAATGTGTGTGTGTGTGTGTGTGTGTGTGTGTGTGTGTGTGTGTGTGTGTGTGTGTGTGTGTGTGTGTGTGTGTGTGTGTGTGTGTGTGTGTGTGTGTGTGTGTGTGTGTGTGTGTGTGTGTGTGTGTGTGTGTGTGTGTGTGTGTGTGTGTGTGTGTGTGTGTGTGTGTGTGTGTGTGTGTGTGTGTGTGTGTGTGTGTGTGTGTGTGTGTGTGTGTGTGTGTGTGTGTGTGTGTGTGTGTGTGTGTGTGTGTGTGTGTGTGTGTGTGTGTTTATTTGTTTGACGCCTTTGCTTGTCGATCCAAAAAAAATCTAAAAATCAAAAGGGCAGTTGATTGGTCCATGTGACAGAACAGCTCCATATTCAGCACAGAGAGAAAGAGGTTGACCTGACAGACAGACAGACAGACAGACAGACACACACACAGACAGACAGACAGACACACAGACAGACAGACAGACAGAAGGATCAGGTTCATCCCAGAGACTGAATCAAACTAAAGAAACAAAGTTAAATAATTTAACAATCTGAGCTGATGGATACACACCACAGATCGCCATGTGACATCTGTGCGTTTAGAAAAGGAAAAGCAGCTTAAAGCCCCAGTAAATCCTTCTAAACAAAACAAAAACCAATATGTTTTAAAACCAATATGTTTTATCATGAAGCAATAAAAACGGAAGAAAAGGGAAGGAAATCAACAGCCCAGAAGTTGACACAAGATCTCCAGAGGTTTGTATTTATCAGTGTTTTTGATCAAATAATATGATTTAGCATAATACAAAAGTGTATCTTGCAATTTCTTTACAAAGCCTAGGTGAAGAAAAAGTGGTCTGACTTAAAAATTGCCACAATGGCGTGTTGCTGCTGTAAATGCATCACCATGGAGACTGGAGGAAGCCAGCCGCAGCCCAGTCTGAAACTGACCCAACTGAACAGCGTGTGACTGGACTCATCAGATCCCATTTATTTGATATTACATACAGTTAAATTTATATTGTTGAAACATTAGCATCCCCAGCTTATCAAAAAAGTGATTGAGACCTTGCAGTGGTGGTAGCCATATGTAAACGTATTCCTATAAGTCTGTCTCTCAGTGGTGTTAAGTCAATAGCTTTCTTAATGTGTTGCCGAGCTAAAGCCTTTATGCACTTACTTGGTTTGTTGAAGTTGATTGTAGTCTGTCCGGTAGGTTTTGTGTGAGTGTGTGCATGTGTTGGCTCCAAACTCTAACATGCAGCAAAATAAATCTAATAAACTGAAAAATATTAATAAACAAAACTTACACTAACATCACCAAACTTTTGTTGTCTATATCTAAAATATAATATATATAATATCTAAAAGTATTGTTCTATACTCTGTCAGTATCAAAGTGTGTCAGGAGCAGTAAAAGACTGTGTGCTCTCTCAGCATTCACTGTGTTTGCACATCTGCATACAAATACTGACCTGATTACAAGGCTTTGCGTCACTACCACTGGTCACCACCAGATGGAGGCATTTCTCATGCATTTAAATGAGGAACTTAGTAAAGTATAATAGCTCTAACAATTGGGATTTAGCCCTAGTTTCACTTTTTTTCAAGTTTTATCAGTGCATGTAGTAATTGAGTATTGCTGCATTTTTTAAAACTAATATTTGGGTCGCAACTTCATCTGTGTGTGTGTGTGAGAGAGAGAGAGAGAGAGAGAGAGAGAGAGAGAGAGAGAGAGAGAGAGAGAGAGAGAGAGAGAGAGAGAGAGAGGAGAGAGAGAGAGAGAGAGAGAGAGAGAGAGAGAGAGAGAGAGAGAGAGAGAGAGAGAGAGAGAGAGAGAGAGAGAGAAGAGAGAGAGAGAGAGAGAGAGAGAGAGAGAGAGAGAGAGAGAGAGAGAGAGAGAGAGAGAAGAGAGAGAGAGAGAGAGAGAGAGAGTGACAAATTGAGATTTCAAACATTTTATTTATTGAAGTTTATAAAATCTCTGCACAATATGGACGGATGTATAAGTGACAGACGGGTTAGGGCTAGGGGACAAGGAGATGGATCGGTTAGGGTTAGGGGACATGGAGATGGATGGGTTAGGGTTAGGAGACAAGGAGATGGATGGGTTAGGGGATAGGATGGACAAGGAGACAGACGTTTAAGCTGGTTGTGCTTCTGTAAACGCTGTATTGAAAATAAATTTGTGCTTAAAGTTTCATGATTGGGTTTCCAGCTTTGTCCTCAACTTCAAAGTTCAATAATTTCATTATTTGTTAAATACAAAAGGTGCAGCTAATCAAACATTCACAATGTGTGACACATCAAACACAAACAAGCTTTTCTAATCACATGTTGCCACAGCGACGTCTCAGGGCTTTGGTCCATCCCATATTTCTACCAATCAGATCATTAACAGACGTCCTGACGGAGGAACACTGTTTAGATAACAGCTAACAGCTAGCGGGTTAGCTCACTGTGGGCGGAGACACAATATGAACAGCCAATCAGAGCATTCGGTGGGTCGAGGTTTCTGATTGGTGCATCAGGGATCCCAACGCTAGAGCCCAGAAGTCCTCACAGCGTGTTGCTGTGGAGCAAGGCCTTGTGGGTAATCAGGTCAGGAGCAAGGGCTTGTGGGTAATCAGGTCGGTTAGTATTGATGATGTAGCAGATACAAGGCTTAGTGGTTTACGGTCAATGTTCAGGACCAGGGTTAGTAACAATATTCCACAATGATGTCATTATGATGTCATCGGTGTGAGTCTTTAACCGATTGGCGGCTTGTTAGCCAATCACTGGTCCTCATACAGCAGCATGCCACTGAACATAGTGAGCGGCTCCACAGAGTGCGCCAGCTGGCCGGTCACGAGGTCGATGCAGACCGTGTCCCCGCGGTGCAGAGGCAGGATGATGTTGAACACAGCCAGAGAGCCCGGCACACTCTTGGCCTCAGCGATGGGGTTGTTCTCCAGACCCTCGGGCTGGTACCCCGCCTGAATCCACCCTGGCCACCCCGTAGTTAGACTGGGACAGCACCGCCTCAATCTGCTGGTTCCTGTGTCCCGTCAGCACCGCACTGAAGAAGTAATGTCCATCCAACGGGGCCGTGAAAATACCTGACAGACACAGAATGAGAAAATATATATTTATAGTAATAATGCAAGGGACACACACACAGACAGCCACACACAGCCACACACACACACACACACACACACACACACACACACCTGTGCGCGCGTCGTAGAAGTCCCCCTCGTTGACAAACAGCCGGTCGAACACGATGGTTCCTGATCGATCCATCGGGACAGTGAGCGCAGCGGAGGAAGGAAAGTCTGGGGAGGTGGAGGGCAGCGCCGGGGAGACCTGGAGTTAATTAATATAATATAGTTAATACACACACATTAGTTAGGGTTAGTTCATATCTACTGGACTATCCAGACATGACGTCAGAGTAGAACCAACACACACCTGGTTCTCCTTTGGGACCTGGAAGAAAAGCAAACGACACAAATATTAAAATCTACAAGATGTGAGTTCATAATATTCATTTAGACATTTAGTTTAAGATCTGAGTGGATTCAACTATGTATACATAAATATGAATTATGAATATATATATTTGTACATATATATATATATATATATATATATATATATATATATATATATATATATATATATATATATATATATATATATACACAGTCATATGAAAAAGTTTGGGAACCCCTGTCAGCCGGCATTATAATTGACTCTGCTTTCACACAAAAAAGATAAAAGTGGTATGTCTTTAATTTACCTGGAACAGCTAAGTACTGGGATGTTTTCCAAACAAAGATTTTTTGAAAAGCAGTATTTGGTTGTATGAAATTAAATAGAATGTGAAAAACTGGCTGTGCAAAAATATGGGAACCCTTGTGGTCTTGCTGATTTTATTGCATGTAACAGCATGTAAAACTGAGGACTTTAAACACAAAATTGGTTGGATTATGTTGTTAAGCCTTGAACCTCATATAAAGGTCTGTTTAATCATGAGAAAAGGTATTTTAGGTGCCTAAATGCAAGTTCCACTTCTCTTTGACTCTCTGCAGAAGTGAGACAGAATGGGATCATTAAAACAGCTCCCAAAAGATCTTAAAAACAAAGATTATTCATTGTCATGGTTTAGGGGAAGGCTACAAGAAGCTTTCCCAAAGGTTTCAATTGTCAATTTCTACTGTAAGGAGTGTCAGGGAATTTCAGGGCTGAAATTTAGAAAGAACAATAATTACGGATCCTCAGTAAACTGAGGACCCGTATAACAAATAAAAGCTTGAGATATCTCACTTTGAATGTAATGAGTCTATATAATATATTAGTTTCACAATTTAGGTTGAATCACTGAAATAAATGAACTTTTGCACGATACTCAAATTTTTCGAGTTTCACCTGTATACAGGGTTAGGGTTAACAGTATATAAAGGGTTAGAGACAGACACTACACACCGTACCAGGCCTAAGCCCCATTCACACTATAACCAGGCCCAAGCCCCATTCACACTGTAACCAGGCCTAAGCCCCATTCACACTAAAACCAGGCCCAAGCCCCATTCACACTATAACCAGGCCTAAGCCCCATTCACACTACAACCAGGCCTAAGCCCCATTCACACTACAACCAGGCCTAAGCCCCATTCACACTACAACCAGGCCCCAGCCCCATTCACACTATAACCAGGCCCCAGCCCCATTCACACTATAACCAGAACCAAGCCCCATTCACACTATAAGGGTTAGGGTTAGGGTCACACTTAGGCCTTTCACACCAAAATGAACCAAGAGTCAGTTCCAGGCTGGTGTTGGGGTCAGTTCAAAACTGGTTACAGCCTTATCCCAGTTATGAACCGGTTGGTTTCACATCGACCGGAGACAGCCATGGAGCCGGCAAGAGAGCAACGTCATGACGTCACTGTAAACGTGTGTGTACGTCACCCGACGCCGCTGCTCTTGTGGCTAACGCTAAAGCTACCGCTAGCTTTAAGCACAACAACAGCGGCGAACACGTCTTATTTTTACACTTGTTGGCTCTCGCTTTGCTTTCTTAAGCAAACAGGACCCATACAGCGTATTCTCGCCGGTCAATTTGATCGCTACATTCGGTAATTATGTTATGTTTACGTCTCGTAGTAGCGGTGTTTTTAAATATGGCGGGCATGAGGTTTGAGTTGCTCTGGTTGGTCAGGATGATCCCTCCCCCAACCGTTCGCGCAAGCAGTTCTTATCAAACCCTGCTCAATCCTGGGGTATGAGTTCCCCCGGTTTTTACGGCCCGGAGCAGGCTCTCTGGCGGTGTGAAACCAAAACACTGGCTCTAACTCCGAACAAGCCCAGAACTAGCTCCGATTTTGCGGCGGTGTGAAAGGCCTAACTATAACCAGGCCCCAGCCCCATTCACACTATAACCAGGCCCAAGCCCCATTCACACTACACACCGTACCAGGCCCAAGCCCCATTCACACTATAACCAGGCCCCAGCCCCATTCACACTATAACCAGGCCCAAGCCCCGTTCACACTATAACCAGGCCCAAGCCCCATTCACACTATAACCAGGCCCCAGCCCCATTCACACTATAACCAGGCCCAAGCCCCGTTCACACTATAACCAGGCCCAAGCCCCGTTCACACTATAACCAGGCCCAAGCCCCATTCACACTATAACCAGGCCCAAGCCCCATTCACACTATAACCAGGCCCAAGCCCCGTTCACACTATAACCAGGCCCCAGCCCCATTCACACTACACACCTTACCAGGCCCCAGCCCCATTCACACTACACACCTTACCAGGCCCCAGCCCCATTCACACTACACACCGTACCAGGCCCAAGACCCATTCACACTATAACCAGGCCCCAGCCCCATTCACACTATAAGGGTTAGGGTTAGGGTCACACTATAACCAGGCCTAAGCCCCATTCACACTATAACCAGGCCCCAGCCCCATTCACACTATAACCAGGCCCCAGCCCCATTCACACTATAACCAGGCCCCAGCCCCATTCACACTATAACCAGGCCCCAGCCCCATTCACACTATAAGGGTTAGGGTCACACTATAACCAGGCCTAAGCCCCATTCACACTATAACCAGGCCCCAGCCCCATTCACACTATAGCCAGGCCCAAGCCCCGTTCACACTACACACACTATAACCAGTCCCAAGCCCCATTCACACTATAACCAGGCCCCAGCCCCATTCACACTATAACCAGGCCTAAGCCCCATTCACACTATAACCAGGCCCCAGCCCCATTCACACTATAACCAGTCCCAAGCCCCATTCACACTATAACCAGTCCCAAGCCCCATTCACACTATAACCAGGCCCAGCCCCATTCACACTATAACCAGGCCCCATTCACACTATAACCAGGCTCCAGCCCCATTCACACTATAAGGGTTAGGGTCACACTATAACCAGGCCTAAGCCCCATTCACACTATAACCAGGCCCCAGCCCCATTCACACTATAACCAGGCCCCATTCACACTATAACCAGGCCCCAGCCCCATTCACACTATAAGGGTTAGGGTCACACTATAACCAGGCCCCAGCCCCATTCACACTATAACCAGGCCCAAGCCCCATTCATACTACACACCGTACCAGGCCCAAGCCCCATTCACACTACACACCGTACCAGGCCCAAGCCCCATTCACACTATAACCAGGCCCCAGCCCCATTCACACTATAACCAGGCTCAAGCCCCGTTCACACTATAACCAGGCCTAAGCCCCATTCACACTATAACCAGGCCCAAGCCCTGTTCACACTATAACCAGGCCCCAGCCCCGTTCACACTACACACCGTACCAGGCCCCAGCCCCATTCACACTACACACCGTACCAGGCCCAAGACCCATTCACACTATAACCAGGCCTAAGCCCCATTCACACTATAACCAGGCCCCAGCCCCATTCACACTATAACCAGGCCCCAGCCCCATTCACACTATAAGGGTTAGGGTTAGGGTCACACTATAACCAGGCCTAAGCCCCATTCACACTATAACCAGGCCCAAGCCCCGTTCACACTATAAGCAGGCCCAAGCCCCATTCACACTATAACCAGGCCCAAGCCCCATTCACACTATAACCAGGCCTAAGCCCCATTCACACTATAACCAGGCCCAAGCCCTGTTCACACTATAACCAGGCCCCAGCCCCATTCACACTACACACCGTACCAGGCCCCAGCCCCATTCACACTACACACCGTACCAGGCCCCAGCCCCATTCACACTATAACCAGGCCCAAGCCCTATTCACACTACACACACTATAACCAGTCCCAAGCCCCATTCACACTATAACCAGGCCTAAGCCTCATTCACACTATAACCAGGCCTAAGCCTCATTCACACTATAACCAGGCCTAAGCCCCATTCACACAATAACCAGGCCCCATTCCCATTCACACTATAACCAGGCCTAAGCCCCATTCACACTATAACCTGGCCTAAGCCCCATTCACACTACACAGACCGTACCACTGAACTCTTTAACCAGGCCTAAGCCCCATTCACACTACACACCGTACCAGGCCTAAGCCCCATTCACACTACACACCGTACCAGGCCTAAGCCCCATTCAGTATAGTCTGACCTCAGCGCGTTCTTCATGTCATTATCGCTGTGTTCTATCGGTCATTAAAGACACATGCGCTAGTTTAACAGCCAGGAAACTCAGATAGGAATATTCAATGTGATTGAAGTTTACATGTCTCAATGATGCGACTGAGATTAGAATACTCTAGTTGTCTTCATGCAACTTCTTATTCTGATTAACGTCTGAGTTAGAATATGATCTAAACCGGGTTAAGGCCATGTCTTGGTTACGGTTAGGGTTATGGTCTAACCATGTCTTATGCCTCGTTTCCACCGAGTAGAGCGGGTCGGATCGGAGCGGTTCGGTCCGGGTAGTTTGGCTTTTCATTTGCCAAAAGTTGGGTAGGGTACGGTTTAAGCGCGGTACGGTTTATGACTTGTATCAGGCTGGAGTTGAGATTCTTCATCCTGCTGTAAACGTCTTCCTGGACCTTCCAGCGTTTCTCCCTGAAGAACCAGAGACGAGTTCAGGCCAGAGACACAGGACCAGAGGGAGGAAACATGGAGGGTCAGCCCTGAGAGAGAGAGGGAGAGAGAGGGAGAGGGAGGGAGGGAGAGGGACATGTTAATACAGAGGGAGGTAGAGAGAGAGAGAGGGAGAGAGGGAGGGAGAGAGAGACATGTTAATACAGAGGGAGGTAGGGAGAGAGAGAGAGAGAGGGAGAGAGAGACATGTCAATACAGAGGGAGGTAGGGAGAGAGAGAGAGGGAGAGAGGGAGGGAGGGAGAGGGACATGTTAATACAGAGGGAGGTAGAGAGAGAGAGAGGGAGAGAGGGAGGGAGAGAGAGACATGTTAATACAGAGGGAGGTAGGGAGAGAGAGAGAGAGAGAGGGAGAGAGAGACATGTTAATACAGAGGGAGAGAGAGAGAGAGATAGAGAGAGAGAGGGGGTTAGCCCTAGAGAGAGGCCACAGGAATGGTTAGTAATATAGTAGAATACATTAAGCCATAGGGTTAGGGTTAGAGACGCAGGACCAGAGGGAGGAAACATGGAGGGTCAGCCCTGAGAGAGGCCACAGCACAACAGCTTACTGCATCTATAATACGCTTCATAAATACAACAGGGGTAATACGTAGGCTGTATAAATACACCACACAGGAGAGGGTTAGGGGTTAGTAATAAAGTACAGAGGGTAAGAGCTCTAGTTGGTTAGTAATATAGTACATAGGTTTAGAGGGTTAGGGGGTGAGAGGGTTAGAGGGTTAGAGGGTTAGGGGGTGAGAGGGTTAGAGGGTTAGAGGGTCAGGGGGTTAGAGGGTTAGGGGGTTAGTAATATAGTCAGGGCCGCCGCTCCCTATACGCAGGGTACACAGAGCGCGTAGGGCACCAAGTTCCAGATAATCATTACATTACAAAAAATATATAAATTAGTTATGAACGTCATTGTTTTTTTCTTAATTGTGTAACCTATCCACGGGTGGATTACTGCACAGGCACACCGGGCAGGGCCGACGGACTGGGGGGAAAAGTGATACAGTCGTGGGGGGGCCCAATGCAGAGGGGGGCCCATCATTTGGTTAGAGAGTTAGAGGGTTAGAGGGTGAGAGGGTTAGGGGGTTAGAGGGTTAGTTGGTTAGAGGGTTAGAGGGTTAGAGGGTTAGGGGGTTAGAGGGTGAGAGGGTTAGGGGGTTAGAGGGTTAGGGGGTTAGAGGGTTAGTTGGTTAGAGAGTTAGAGGGTTAGAGGGTTAGGGGGTTAGGGGGTTAGACAGTGAGAGGGTTAGAGGGTCAGGGGGTTAGAGGGTGAGAGGGTTAGAGGGTGAGAGGGTGAGAGGGTGAGAGGGTTAGGGGGTTAGAGGGTTAGGGTTAGAGGGTTATGAGGTTAGGGTTAGAGGGTTAGTCAATATAGCAGAGTACAGAAAGCCTTGACGTACCCTCTTTGATCTTGGTTAGAGTTAGAGGGTTAGTATAGTACATAGGGTTAGGGTGAGAGGGTGAGAGGGTTAGAGGGTTAGAGGGTGAGAGGGTTAGAGGGTGTGAGGGTTATGGGGTTAGTAATATAGTAGAATAGGGTTAGAGGGTGAGAGGGTGAGAGGGTTAGGGGGTTAGGGGGTTAGAGGGTTAGAGGGTTAGAGGGTGTGAGGGTTATGGGGTTAGTAATATAGTAGAATAGGGTTAGGGTTAGAGGGTGAGAGGGTGAGAGGGTTAGTTGATATAGTACATAAGTCTTAACGTACCGTCCTTGATCTTGGCTATAGACTCGGACACCCCGTCCAGCCGGCCACACACTCCCTCCAGTTTGGAGAGTCGTTTCTCCAGAGCATCATCAGAGCGTCTGCAGTCGGAGAGGGTTAGGGTTAGAGAGCTCTCTACGCGCTGCAGGGCCCGGCTCACCCCGCCCAGCCGCTCGCCACTCTCCTCTCGCTGGTCCGTCAGGTCCAACTGGATCTTATCCAGCTCCGAGATCAGCTTGTCTTTGGTGTTTCCTGTCACAGGGGCACAGTGAAGAGCGAATTAACTTTACCTGGTTTCATAAAGGATAACAATGGCGCTTTTCTAGGCACTTAAGGCGCTTTACAGGGTTCCAGGTTCCATTCATTCACACTCAGTCATACCGGTGGTGGAAGCGTGGCTGTCATTCAGCGCCTACGGCCCCTCAGACCACCACCTCAAACATACAGCAGTCATACACATTCACACTAGGCAAGTCAGGGTGAAGTGTCTTGCCCAAGGACACAATGGCCTGAAACGTGCTCCTAGACAACCAGGATCGCCGTTCCGGCGATCCTGATTAAAACTCCCTTATCCTAACCCTATCCCTAACCCTAACCCTAACCCTAACCCTACCCCTAACCCTAACCCTAACCCTAACCCAAACCCAAACCCTAACCCTAACCCTTTGCTTTTGATAAATTCAGAAAGGTTGCGTACTCGGTGGGGTACGGCCTCTACTGTGCATACGCTGCATTGATAAATGAGGCCCCAGGGCACACTCAGTCTAACGGGAAAACAGAGAGAATGGTACAGACGGTAACAAACAGGCTTAAAAAAGGCACAAATCACTAATGGTGACCCGTGCATTACTTTACACACCGACTTAGGGTTGCCTCCCTCACAGCTGCTGATGGGACGCGACTGAAGTCCAAACTTCCAGCGTCCACAACTCTACTGACTCCTGAAGGCAAAGTGCAAATGTAGAAGCAACTAAAGCAAAAGACCGACGATGACAGACAAACAAGACCGTTGCCAGATCAGCAAGTAGGTGACAATGTAAGGATACAGAGAGGAGAAACCTGCCAGCCAGCTGGGGTTGTTAACAAACATCAGAAAACAAGATAATTCATAGTTTGCACACCGGATGGAGGGACACTAAACATCTACTGAAAAAAGGAAAGAGACAGTTTCCACCTACGACTGCACAGGAAGGTTACACACCTACAGGCATTGAAAGCAGAGAAACCAAGTGTTACACAGACCACTGAGGTTCTTGAAGAAAATGATGCTGATGAAGAACAAACAGGGTCACAGTTGTGTCACAGACGCTCTAAAAGACAAGCCAAACTTCAAGCTAGATACAGAGATTACCACAGTTAAACAAATATGCTATAAGTTAAAAAGTTGTGAAATGAATAACTTTGTTATGTTTAGTAAAAGGAAATCAGTGTGGTCAGTATTGTAATATTGAAGGTAAAAAATAAAAAATAAGATGCTTTTTATATGGTAATTGAACTGTTAAGAATAAATCCCTGACAATGTTTTGATAAAATAAAAAATTATTTAGAAAGAGGGAAAAAAAACTTCTTATCAAAAAGCCACTCCAGGTTTTACTGCAGATCCATAAAATACCCTTCACACAGGCAGCAAGCAGGAACAACCATCACACAGGCAGCAAGCAGCAACAACCATCACACAGGCAGCAAGCAGAAACAACCATCACACAGGCATCAAGCAGAAACAACCATCACACAGGCAGTAAGCAAAAACAAAAGCGTCTCTTCTGAAATATAGAAAGTGAAATATAGACATGTCCCAGCTAAGGCAGCGTGAAGCAGAACTCTTTCACACACATTCACACACAGTGGAACATAAATGTCTCTTACTGGTTGTTGGTTTGGGATGTGCATCCTGCTTCACCTTCCTCTGTGACCTTTAAACAAATACAGAAACATTTAGAGTCAAACTGGAAATATCAAATCACTGGAACAACATGTGTTCTAATGGAAACATGGTTCTCATTTAAACCTTTCTGTTGTTGGAGAAAAATGTCAGAATATTTACGTAAATATATAAATATACTGTATAGTTCTAAGAGTGGAGAGGGTTTGAACTGTCCCTGCTCTATGGGCCCTGAGGCAGTTCTACACAGTGGACACTAGGTGGAGCCAAATGACTTCACATCTTCACACAAACATTCTCTTTCATGAGCAAAGCTTTTTAACAGAAGCTTGATAATTGAATTGATTGAAAACAAAATCTGTGTTTGAACTTTGACCTTACCCCAAACCCAAACATGTATGGAAGGCAAAAGAAAAACATGTTTGACCAATCAATAAAGAGCCCTTTAAACACAATGTGTATTGTGTTTATTTTGAAGGGTGTCCTCCCATTATACAGTGGGCATGCAGAAGAGTAACACCCAATCACCCTCCCCAGTTATCCCATTATACAGTGGGCATGCGGAAGAGTAACACCCAATCACCCTCCCCAGTTATCCCATTATACAGTGGGCATGTGGAACAGTAACACCCAGTCACCCTCCCCAGTTATCCCATTATACAGTGGGCATGCAGAAGAGTAACACCCAGTCACCCTCCCCAGTTATCCCATTAGTTCCTCTGTTATGGACGGAGGAGAAGTGACGGTTCATGACAGAATGGGGTTCAGTATGTGCTGCAGTTAAAGTATTGTTGAAAGTTGATGAGCATCACCGCTTTAACTTGTTTAAAGCATTTAGATTGTTGAAACATGAGCATCCCCAGCTTATCTTTAAAAAGCATTATATTCTGTGTAAGTGATTGAAACCTTGCAGTGGTGGGTTAGGGTTACCTTAACCCAGCCATTTTAAACTTATTCCTATAAGTCTGTCAGTCAGTGGTGTTAGGTCAATAGCTTTCTTAATGTGGTGCCTAGCTAAATCCTTTATGCACTTACTTGGTTTGTTGAAGTTGATTGTAGTCTGTCCGGTAGGTTGTGTGTGAGCGTGTGCATGTGTGTGTGAGCGTGTGCATGTGTTGGCTCTCAGCTCTAACATGCAGCAAAATAAATCTAATAAACTGAAAAGTACAAATAAACAAAACATACACTGATATCACTGTAACGTTTGTTGTGATATCAAAAAGTATTGTTCTATACTCTGTCAGTATCACAGTGTGTCTGGAGCAGTAAACACTGTGTGCTCTCTCAGCATTCACTGTTTGTTTGCACACCTGCCTACAATCACTGACCTGATTACAAGGCTTTGCGTCACTACCACTGGTCACCACCAGATGGAGGCATTTCTCATTTCTAACTAAATAAAGTATAATGGCTCCAACACTCAGGTTTTAACCCTTGTTGCACTTTAAATTTAATAGTTAAATTAATAATAAAAGCAACAGAATCTTTTTACTGCCATTCACACACACACAAACACACACACACAGAGAGAGAGACGCAAACGCAGATCCAGAAACAGACAGAGAGAGGAGGATTTCACTTTTACCCTTCTCCACCAAAGAAATATAATCAAACATGGAGATATAGAATGAATCTACAGAGGACACAGAGCCGTCATGTTAAATCCCCGTTCAGACGGAGACACGTGACATAGAATCTTCACGTGGAAGGTAAAAACATTCTGAATGTCTGGGGCCTGTTTCAGGAAGTTCAGCCCAGCGCTCTGGTTGGTCTGAGTTGACCTACTCAGATAGAAAACAAAATGAAATTATCTTAATGCTGAAATCTAAGATAAAATCGAGACAAGAAAGCTTTGACCAGTTGTAACTCGTGATCTCTTATTTATTGATCTTCACATACATGATGAAATATACACAACGAAGGTCTACACTAAAGGTTAGCTTGACGAGCAAAGTGAGAGCTGTGGGAATACAGAGACCTGAATTATACTGACAACAGAGATTGCATATTGCATTTGTTTATAGCTTCCATGTGATCTTACACACATCAATGAATAGATGAGTTTAAAATGTTTTCTGGTTTTCTCATTTCCTTGCTAATATTCTGAGATCTGATTTATACAGCTATACAGAGATATATTCAATAGAATCATTTCACTATCTATTATCTTATTGTTATCATCATCTTGCAATAATTCATTTTAGTTCATGTTGGATGTGCATTTATTTTTTAATCATAAATATCAGGGTTGGGGTTGGGGTTAGGGTTAGCCCAACCCCAACCCCAACCCCAACCCTAACCCCAACCCAGTAAATATCAATAGTCTTTTGGCAAAAACACGGGCAACACTCGTCAATTACTAATTTCATAAGCACAAAGAAAATTTCACAACACACACCCAACTCTGATATTTCATAAATACACTAACAATGATTCAAGGGTAAAAACAAACTTCTTGTTACAATCGACATTTAAACATCACAACAGATTCAACCCTAACCCCAACCCACCCTAACCCTAACCCTCCAACCCTAACCCTAACCCTAACCCTAACCCTAACCCTAACCCTAACCCTCTAACCCTAACCCTAACCCTAACCCTCTAACCCTAACCCTAACCCTAACCCTCTAACCCTAACCCCAACCCTAACCCACCCTAACCCTAACCCTCTAACCCTAACCCTCTAACCCTAACCCCAACCCACCCTAACCCACCCTAACCCTAACCCTCTAACCCTAACCCTCTAACCCTAACCCTAACCCTCTAACCCTAACCCTAACGCTTCATTCACAGTCACAACAACACACTCGCGTCACACAAACTTTGCTTTGTTTCTTCAGAAACATTTCTCCTGCTGTGAATATGTAGAGATTGCAACATTCCCAATAAATCATTTTCTTCTTTGACCAAAATAAACATATCTGAGTTTGAGAGAAGGGTAAACCACACTATCACATCATGCGTATTAATATCAGTTATGCTGGGAATAGAACTACTTTTTAACCAGTTTAAGTTAGAGCCGTGTGTTGCTGCAGATAGCAGCATCAGCTCAGAAGGTTGCTCAGGGTTACAGCTACATGCTGATTGGCTGAAGACACTTCTCACTCCAAACGCTGGATAAAGTTCTCTGGGAAAAGTCCTTTGTGAGCTCCAACTCCGAGAGTTAACCATTCTGTTTCTACGTATCCCGTGAGCCACCCGGCCTCCTGCAACGAAAGGTGATCACCACCATGAATAACTGTCTGTTTAACGGTGACCTTTAAATACTGACGTTAGGGTTAGCAGGGTGAGAGGGTTAGGGGGTTAGAGGGTTAGGGAGTGAGAGGGTGAGAGGGTGAGAGGGTTAGGGGGTGAGAGGGTTAGAGGGTTAGGGGGTGAGAGGGTTAGGGGGTTAGAGGGTTAGGGGGTGAGAGGGTTAGGGGGTTAGAGGGTTAGCAGGGTGAGAGGGTTAGGGGGTTAGAGGGTTAGAGGGTGAGAGGGTTAGGGGGTGAGAGGGTTAGAGGGTTAGGAGGTTAGGGGGTTAGAGGGTTAGAGGGTTAGAGGGTTAGGGGGTTAGGGGGTGAGAGGGTTAGAGGGTTAGGGGGTTAGAGGGTTAGAGGGTTAGAGGGTTAGAGGGTGAGAGGGTTAGAGGGTTAGGGGGTGAGAGGGTTAGAGGGTTAGGGGGTTAGAGGGTTAGAGGGTTAGAGGGTTAGAGGGTTAGGGGGTGAGAGGGTTAGAGGGTTAGGGGGTGCGAGGGTTAGAGGGTTAGGGGGTTAGAGGGTTAGGGGGTCAGAGGGTTCTAGGGTTAGAGGGTTAGGGGGTGAGAGGGTTAGAGGGTTAGGGGGTTAGAGGGTTAGGGGGTGAGGGGGTTAGAGGGTTAGAGGGTGAGAGGGTTAGGGGGTTAGAGGGTTAGAAGGTGAGAGGGTGAAAGGGTGAGGGGGTTAGGGGGTGAGAGGGTTAGAGGGTTAGGGGGTTAGAGGGTTAGGGGGTGAAAGGGTGAGGGGGTTAGGGGGTGAGAGGGTTAAAGGGTTAGGGTCAGCAGGTGTCTCACCTGATCCTCTAGTGACGCAGTGGGAATCACCAGCACCACATTTCCTTTCTTCAGCTCCAGCTCGTCTGAATTTGCAGCTTCAAAGTCGTGCATGGTCTCCACCTGCAGGAAGGGTTATAGCGCTACCATTACCAGACTGTGGGACAGGTTAATATAGATTCTATGTGTTAGGGTTAGGGTTAGGGTCAAGGGCCCACCTTATAGAGGAAGTCATCGGGCATCCCGGACACGTCCCCAGACGGACTCATGTGTTTGACGATCGGCGTCTCAGTCGCTCCGTTGTCGCTGGTCGCCGTCGGAGAGATGATGTCGGCCGCGTCACGGTCGTCATCGCCTTCGTTACTGGACGCCGGCTCGATCACCACGGACGGGATGGGCATCTGTTCCTGCAACACGTTCAATACAAGTTTGATGCTCCAACGCATCGGTGGCTTATGTCTCACACAAAATGACTTTGGAATACGAAGATATTTAAAAGAGAAAATTGTGATTACCCGTGATAGTTTAACCTAACATAAAAAAAGGAAAACTAAAATAATAATCAGGGGCCGTATTCACAAAACATATCAAGGCTAAGAGTAGGTCCTAATGTGCTGATTTAGGAGTAACTCTCAAAAATAAGGGGCGTTTCACTCCTAATTTTAGGACTCCTAACTTTTTAAGATAAGTGTAATTCACAAAGCATTTTAGCGCTAAAACTAGCTCCTAAATCTATCAAAAGCTAGGAGTCCTCGAGAGGTGTACTAAGTCACTAAGAGTAAATCACAGACAATCATTTGATGGTGTTTTGGAGAGATGTAATGATAGTGAGCTGGGTTTAATGATCTTAGTAAAGCTATATTTAGAAAGTATAAACACATTTATATTTATTAGATTTATATAAAAAATATTTATTAAGTTCCTTTTCCTGCAGTTGCTTTGGGTTTACGATGCACTGAAAGTTACTGTTGGTGTCACGTTTGGGTTTAATTTCCTACTAGAGTAGGCCTATATGTGGCGCTTCCATCTCCTCCGTTCCACAGGTCCACTACTGTATAGTTGCGCGTCTCGCCTTTTTCCTTCCGCATGCACTTTACGATTTCGCCTGCTGTTGTTTCTAAATTGTGAATTTCCTGGTTTGTCGCTGTCTGACTATTGCTGCATAGTCCGCCGTTGAGAGAAATACAGTGAGAGTGCATGGCGTGCAGCTGTTCAATGAGGATATTTTTTACGATTCAAATCATTGTCAAATTTAAAATGAATAGACCTACAGTGGAGGAAATAAGTATTTGTTCCCTCACTGATTTTGTAAGTTTGCCCACTTACAATGAAATGAACGGTCTATAATTGTAATGCTAGGTTTATTTTAACAGTGATAGACAGAATATCAAAAAGAAAATCCAGAAAATCACATAAAAAAAAGATATAAATTATTTTGCATTTCATTGAGTGAAATATGTATTTGATCCCTTATCAAAACATTGCTTAGTACTTGGTGGAGAAACCCTTGTTGGCAAGTACAGAGGTCAGACGTGTCTTGTAGTTGATGACCAGGGGCCGTATTCACAAAACATTTTAAGGCTAAGAGTAGGTCCTAACGTGCTGATTTAGGAGTAACTCTCAAAAATAAGGGGCGTTTCACCCCTAATTTTAGGACTCCTAACTTTTTTAAATAAGTGTAATTCACAAAGCATTTTAGCGCTAAAACTAGCTCCTAAATCTATGAAAAGCTAGGAGTCCTCAAGAGGACTCCTAAGTCACTAAGAGTAAATCACAGACAATCATTTGATGGTGTTTTGGATAGCTGTAAGGGGTTAATGATCTTAGTAAAGCTATATTTAGAAAGTATAGACACATTTATATTTATTAAATGTATATAATAAAATATTTATTAAGTTCCTTTTCCTGCAGTTGCTTTGGGTTTACGATGCACTGAAAGTTACTGTTGGTGTCACGTTTGGGTTAACAGAATTTAATTTGCTTTATTGTATAATATTTTAATGCACAATACATGCTTTCTGCCTATTGAACTTTGTCCCAGTAAATTAAGAACTCCAAAGTGTTTTGCTACAAGTTGTTGTTTAGCCTTGAAGAAGAAACTGCCTAATAAGATTTTGGCACATACAGAGGTATGACGCATTCATGTGCACAATAGTGGAGGAGAAAAGACTCCCTAAATTTCCCATATCCTGTTATCTGCCTAATTAAAAATGTTTCTGCTTTCGCCAGCAAACCGAGTGTATACGCCTACACATTTCTCGGACATATAATCTCTGTACACTGTTCATTTCTTTGTATTCAACCATGTATCAAGCCAGGTACATTGTTGATTCCCTTGTATGCTGTTTGCAAGTAAATTTCACCTGCTTTCAAGAAGGCCTGACTCAGTTTCAATTATTCAAACACTTGGTGAAATAATTCTAGTAACAAATGGTCCTTCGAGTTGCCGGATCCAACATCCTCTTCTCTGGACAAGAAGAGCCTGCACGTGAAGACGGGGGAGTCTGCGACTCTCCACAGAAGACCTCCAGCCCGTTGCTACAGGGAGAGGCCGTCAGCAGACTCTACTTGGACGGAGAGGGGGTGACGGAATCCAGAGCCTGAGCGAATCGAGGCTTTCTTGAAATCAGGTGAATATTAACAGCTGATTTTGTTTTATATTTGTTCTTACTTAGAGACGAGTAAGGTAACTACTGGCTTACATAGAGACGAGTAAGGTAACTACTGGCTTACATAGAGACGAGTAAGGTAACTACTGGCTTACATAGAGACGAGTAAGGTAACTACTGGCTTACATAGAGACGAGTAAGGTAACTACTGGCTTACATAGAGTGGTTTGAACAGGGTTCAAGTCCCTGTTCGGGCCCCACGTTGGGGTCTCAACCTGTAGTGTTTGGGAAGATGCACTAGAGACAAACCTATCTCAACCTGTAGTGTTTGAGGAAATACACTCACAACAAATAAAGTCTCAAAGATGGCCATTAGTGTGGGATTCGGCGCATTCCCTTTTATTCAGATGTTGATGTCTGAAAAAACCAAGTCTAGCAGTTATCTTTTGTTTCATGACACTAGGAAGTTAGAATAAAACTGAGAGTTTAATTTATGAAAACAATTGGTTGCGGTTGAAAAAACTACTGTTAGACATCATATTAGTGTTTATGAAGTTTCACTGTTTAGGAAGGACAAAAAGCTGTGATTAGTGTTACAGTGGGTCACTAAGTATACAAAACTTGTCACAATTTTTACTAGTGTTTTTGAGGTCTTGACACTAGCCAAAGAAATAAGTCTCACCTCTTTGTTTTGTTTGTCACAATTTTTACTAGTGTTTTGAGGTCTTAACACTTACCAAAAAATAAGTCTCATCATCTTTGTTTTGTTATGTTTGTCGATAGTCTACAACTGCTGAGTAGACTTATTTGTTTTGTTTAGAATACATCACATAGGGTGTTCTAGTTTTAAATTGGTGAATTTTGTTAATCAATTGGAGGGAATAGGGGTCTCCACCCTGTTAAATTGATTACTGGGTAATTTGATATTAGATTTTACATTTTAAAAATTAAATTACTTGTAAAAATGCCTATCAGAGAAAATGAATGTACTGCAAAGTCTTATCAAGACAAAGGGTTATAAAATGCTTGTCTCCTAAAGATGACCAGAGTTCTGACTAAATTGCTAAACGCTTTAAAGTTTAGAGCTGAATATCTCGCCAATCCAAGCCCCATAGTAAACCTTAAAGATTAAAGGTGCAGTCAATCATTTGAAGTCCCAGCATAAACTTACAAAAAGCGTCCTTTTGTGTTCTTTTTATGAAAATGTTCACTAAAAAGAATTATTCAATGCTTTTGATTTGAACTACAAGTTAAAAGGGATTTGTGTGCTGAACAATGTGATCATAATGTGTTATGTGATAGATGAAATGCATGTTTAAAAAGAGAGAAGGAGAGAGCACATGGAGAATGTGTGTGTATGATTTCAGTCTGTGCAAAAATGTGCGTGGGAGACGTAGTCTCCGTGCAGTGAGAAAAGGGGTGGCACTATGTGTGTGTGTAACTGAGCCCAGACACAGACAATGTGTGTGCGAATTCTACCCAACACAGAAAAAAATGTGAACTGAAGAATGAAATCAAACCTATCCTAAAATGTTGTTGTGCGTTAATTGTGACATCTAGAGCAAGCAAAATGGATAGGATGATATTTTAGAAACAACCCTGGCAGAATGATGAGCATTTCTTTTGAGAACATGTTACTGCTCAAATTCATTCTGTTTCAGATGCAAGGAGAAGACGAAGCTGACCATGCTTCAATAAGGACACATTGGACACTGAGGAACAATCTGAATAGGTTATGGTAATGCCTAACCATTCCCCCAGTGACTGTAATATGAAGGACACTTTGCGTCAGAATGCCACAAAAGGACTTGTTGACCATCAAGACGACCTAGGTTCCTGTTCCCTGGCTTCTGCAAAAGACTGTCCTCTCTGAAACTGTACATAGACGATGTTGCACCAGTACAAACTTGCATTTTCACAACTGTGATGTTGATGTACTTGATATTATTCTGCTTGACTGAAATATATTTACTCATATGCTTTGCCCTTTTGCTTTGAAGTGTTGCAAAAAGTTGCATTAAATATTATAAAAAGGGTGGAATGTTAACAGAATTTAATTTGCTTTATTGTATAATATTTTAATGCACAATACATGCTTTCTGCCTATTGAACTTTGTCCCAGTAAATTAAGAACTCCAAAGTGTTTTGCTACAAGTTGTTGTTTAGCCTTGAAGAAGAAACTGCCTAATAAGATTTTGGCACATACAGAGGTATGACGCATTCATGTGCACAATAGTGGAGGAGAAAAGACTCCCTAAATTTCCCATATCCTGTTATCTGCTAGCCTGGCATTCCCAGACCTGCCACTAGGCGCTGGCAAATTAAATTTGCTGCGCGTGTTGGTCTGGAGACGCTCCGTTGAAGCTTATCAAGACTACCAGAAATCTGGTATAACGTTTCAATTGGTTCTATCTAATATGGGCGCGCCAGAGCCCTTTATATGGTGCTCTGGGGAGGACGTAACCGGATGACGACAGTGACGTGCATGCGACGTCGAAGCTGTGATAGTAAACATCAAAGATGGCTGCGGATATGTTGTGTGAGTTTGAGACTGCTTTGGCCTCGACCCTTAACGAATTGGAAGACGGGACTCATAGCTTTCACTAGCAAGTAAGTGGAATGTTCTGTTTTGCCGACCGACAACGGCAAACGTTTAATTGAACAGTTTAACAGCTGTTCGCTAAACGAACGGGGCTTACGTCACTTGTGCATCGCTCTGATTGGTTGTAGTGCTATCCAACTGCGTGCAGTGGCATTTGAAATGCACGAGTAGGAGCCGCCCCTAGAGTTGGAAATTACTATTGATCGTCGCCAGACCCTCTATCGTTCAAGATATCAGGGTCAGGATTTCCAGGCTAGTTATCTGCCTAATTAAAAATGTTTCTGCTTTCGCCAGCAAACCGAGTGTATACGCCTACACATTTCTCGGACATATAATCTCTGTACACTGTTCATTTCTTTGTATTCAACCATGTATCAAGCCAGGTACATTGTTGATTCCCTTGTATGCTGTTTGCAAGTAAATTTCACCTGCTTTCAAGAAGGCCTGACTCAGTTTCAATTATTCAAACACTTGGTGAAATAATTCTAGTAACAAATTTCCTACTAGAGGCCTATATGTGGTGCTTCGCAGCATCTCCTCCGTTCCAGAGGTCCGCTACTGTATAGTTGCGCGTCTCGCCTTTTTCCTTCCGCATGCACTTTACGATTTCGCCGGCTGTTGTTTCTAAATGGTGAATTTCCCGGTTTGTCGTTGTCTGACTATTGCTGCATAGTCCGCCATTGAGAGAAATATAGTGAGAGTGCATGGCGTGCAGCTCTTCAATGAGGATATTTTTTCCGATTCAAATAATTGTAAAATTTAAAATGAATAGACCTTTGTGGCGCTATTGTAGGCTAATTGTGAAATAATGTGTGGGAAACCCTGCAGTATCTTGGTTTCATGTTAAATCAGTGTCACTTGTCATTAATTATATAAAAACTCTTTACTTTAATACAGCGACACAATATGGATATCTCCCACAGTGTTTCTATTATAAATTCACTCTTAGCTCTCATTCCCTCTCAGCCAATCACTGTGGGCATAGAAGGTATGAACATGACATCATCCATAGCAACAGGGTCAACACCGCCCTCTAGACTTAGCTTAGGAGTCCCTCCCATTCCTTAGTAAAAGTTGGTCTTATCAGCTTTGTGAATAGGTTTTAAGAAATAACTCCTTACTAAGAACTTTTAGTGCTCCTTAGGAGTACTCTTAGTGCTAAGATAAAATGTTTTGTGAATACGGCCCCTGGTTTGCACACATCTCAGGAGGATATTTGGACCACTCCTCTTTGCAGATCCTCTCCTAATCTTTAAGGTTTCGAGGCTGTTGCTTGAGCTTCAGTTCCCTCCACAGATCTATTAGATTAAGGTCCGGAGACTAGGCCACTCCATGACCTTAATGTGCTTCTTCTTGAGCCACTCCTTTGTTGCCTTTGCTGTATTTTAAGGGTCATTGACGTGCTGGAAGACCCATCCACGACCCATTTTTACGGACCTGGCTGAGAGAAAGAGGTTGTCACCCAGTATTTCATGGTACATGGCCCCATCCATAGTTCCCTCGATGCAGTGAAGTCCACCTGTCCCCTTAGAAGAGAAACACCCCCAAAGCATAATGCTTCAACCTCCCTGCTTGACTGTGGGGATGGTGTTCTTGGGGTCACAGTCAGAATTCCTCTTCCTCCAAGCATGGCGAGGCACTATGATACCAAAGAACTTGATTTTGTTCTAATCTGACCACATCACCTTCTCCCAAGCATTCTCTGAGTCGTTCAGGTGTTCATTGGTAAACTTCAGACGGTTCTATAATGTCCCTTCTTGAGCAAGGGGACCATATGGGCACTACATGATTTCATCCATTGCGGCATAGTGTGTTACCAATGGTTTTCTTGGTGACTGTGGTCCCAGCTGCCTTGGGATCATAAACAAGCTCCTCCCGTGTAGAACTGGGCTGATCCCTCACCTTTCTCATGAGCATTGATACCCCACAAGGTGAGATCTTGCATGGAGCCCCAGACCAAGGGAGATTGATGGTCATTTTGTGTTTCTTTCATTTTCGAATAATCGCACCAACAGTTGTCTCCTTCTCACCCAGCTTCTCGCCAATGGTCTTGTAGTCTATTCTGGCCTTGTGCAGATCTACAATCTTGTCCCTGATGTCCTTAGACAGCTCTTTGGTCTTGCCCATGATGGAGATGTTGGAGTTTGATTTATTGACTCTGTGGACAGGTGTGTTTTATACAGGTAACAAGACGAGACAGGTGTGTTTTTATACAGGAAACTAGTTGAGATTAGGAATGCTTTTTTAAAGCACGAGGACTAATCTGTGGGAGCCAGAATTCTTTATGGTTGGTAGGGGATCAAATACTTATTTCACTCAATGAAATACAAAATAATTTCTATCTTTTTTTTTATGTGATTTTCTGGATTTTCTTTTTGATATTCTGTCTATCACTGTTAAAATAAACCTAGCTTTAAAATTGTAGACCGCTCATTTCTTTGTATGTGGGCAGACTTACAAAATCGGTGAGGGATCAAATACTTATTTCCTCCACTGTATGTGTTGCTATTGTAGGTTAATTGTGAACGAATGTGTGGGAAACCCTGCAGTATCTTGATTTCATGTTATAAGTGTCACTTATCATTAATTGTATATAAAAACTCTTTACTTTAATACAGCGACACGATATGGATATCTCCCACAGTGTTTCTATCATAAATTCACTCTTAGGGGCTCATTCCCTCTCAGCCAATCACTGTGGGCATAGAAGGTATGAACATGACATCATCCATAGCAACAGGGTCAACACCGCCCTCTAGTCTTAGTTTAGGAGTCCCTTCCATTCCTTAGTAAAAGTTGATCTTATAAGCTTTGTGAATAGGTTTTAAGAAATTACTCCTTACTGAGAACTTTTAGTGCTCCTTAGGAGTACTCTTAGCGCTAAGATAAAATGTTTTGTGAATACGGCCCCTGATTAGTTGTTTCACTCGTCCACATGTTTAAAATCAATAACAGAAAGAGTTTAAAACTTTTTTTGATCAGTAACCTATAATATGCAACCTCACTGGTTATTCATTATAACGCACATAACATTTTTATTGTCCTAACTTTCTGTTTGTAACAAATTCTATTTCATAGTTACATGAAATGTTTCTGAACTGTGTGTTCACTGTTGCACCACGAATAAATGATTCATTAAATTGATAAAATGGTATTTATGTAAATCTAGACGGATGAATATTTTCATTAATGATCTTAATGATGTCATAAAGTAATGAACGAACATAGTTACCGATGGGGCTGCTTCACACGGAGACGTTGCGGCTTCGTCTGCGACAGGAATCTGTGCAGAAATATTAATATTATTATATTATAATATAACAGGGTCAAAACATTTAAGCTTCTAACCATATATAAACAGTATATACTGTATATATGTTTTTTTCTTTTGGGGGGGAGGGTTTCATGCATTATTAGTTTGGAGAGACAGAGGTGGAATGGGTCAGAGAGGGGAATGACTTGCAGAGAACAACCCGGGCTGGATTCTAACCCGGGTCTGCTGTGAAGAGGACTGAGACTCTATGGGGTGGGGTCTAACCACTACACCATTAGCGCTCCCACCTCTGTACATTAGTTTGACCCTGACATATATCACAGCCTGAAGGCGAAAGTTTCTGAGGATGAAGATGTGACGTCATAGTTTTATTCCCTTTAGTTAGTTTGATCCTGTTTCATATTAATGGATTTATATCAGACGGAAGCACGAGGCCCATCGTCAAGGGAACGAGCGTATACAGAATGATGATGATGATGATGATGATGATGATGATGATGATGATGATGATGATGATGATGATGATGATGATGATGATGATGATGATGATGATGATGACAGAAGGCAGCAGCGCCTCATTTCCACTGAGCAGCACAGTTCGGTTCGGTTCGGTTCAGTATTGTTTGGTGATAATCGGTAACCCTAGATCTGTGTTTCCACTGCAGACAGCACCCTGACTCAGAGTATAAACTACGTAACTAACGAGAGGAAATTAAACACACCGGTTTATCTCTCACATGGAAGCGAAAATTCTGTTGACCAATCAGCGGACTGCAGTGTGTAGCTCCGTGTGTGTGTGTGTGTGTGTGTGTGTGTGTGTGTGTGTGTGTGTGTGTGTGTGTGTGTGTGTGTGTGCGTGTAGCTCCACCCCTTAGGGACGGCTTGGTACCCCAACCAAAGGGGGACAGAAATTGGTACGGCATGGTTCACTTATTGAGGAACATCTCACATTGGAAACACAGATAAATGCCTCTAGTAGCGTCTGAACTGCACCGCTCAGTGGGAGCTAAAGTCCATCAGCTCGTCCACTCACATCCGGCTGCTCGTCCTTCAGGGACGCAGAACTTCCTGCTGAATCTTCCTCACCACCAGGGGGCGTGAGAGGCTTCTCTGGTTCCTCAACAGCAGCAGGGGGAACCGCCGGCTGGTCCTCTCCAGGGGGAGTCAGGGCTGGGGTTCCAGGTTGTTCTAAAGGTTCCTGTTGTTCCTCCTCTCCTCCAGCAGGGGGAGTTAGAGGCTTATCCCCAAACTCTTCTTCTACAGCTTTCTCTTGCTCTGCCGCAGGTTCTCCTGGAGGTTTCTCTGATTCCTCAGCAGCTTTAACTGATTCAGCATCATTCTTTTCAAAGGAAAACGTTGTCAACTCTTCAACTGTTAAAATGTGACACTTTGACATTGTGTGGAAATGAAATGAAAGCAGAGTGGAGCAGAGCTGAAAACAGAACTTTACAGTTCAATACAAACTGTCAAAGTAAAAATCAGAGAAAATCTGTCAGATCAAACCGAGAGAAGAAATTAATCAAAGAAACTCAGCGTTTTTCTAACATTTCTGCTTTAAAATCTAACACACATGATGTAGTGATTCAAACTCACCAGTTTATCAAAATCTGCAAAGAATGAGGGATCCGTGGCGTCCTGCAGAGTCCATGTGTTGAAGACAGAGAAAGGTTCAGGTTAGCTGGTCACAGCAGATCACAAGCCACAGACACTTTAATCAAGTTCACAGAAGAAAAATATTCAGAGACATTAAGAGACGAAACATTGGGAGACTGGACATCAAGGGCCTGATCTGCTAAAGGTTTGGGTTCGCGTTAGGGGCCACAAACCAAAGACGCGACATAGTACCCCCCTCTTCTCTATCCTGTAGACCTACTAGGGACCAAGGAGGGGCAGACCGGGCCGGTGGTCCCCCTGTTCAAAAGGGTTAGGGGTGACTTCAGGGTAGGGCTGCACCATATGGACAAAACTTCATCATATCGACATATCTTACATAGCCAATATATCCTGCAGCCCTACTACAGGAGTATCTCACTACTAAGCCTCCCTGGTGAAGACTACTCCAAGGTTCTGGAAAGGATTAGGCCGATAGTCAAACCTCAGACTGAAGAGGATCAATGTGGATTCCTTCCTGGCCGTGGAACAACAGACCAGCTCTTCACTCACTATGGTCCTAGAGAGGACCTGGGAGTTTGTCATCTCTAAATGTGTTTAGTGGATTTGGAGAAGGTGTATGACCGGGTTCCCCTGGAGATACTGTCGGGGTGCTGAGGGAGTATGGGGAGAGGTGGTCCCTTCTCATCCAATCTCTGTACGCTCAAAGGGTTCCTACTCTCACCAATGGTCTTGACATAAAGAACTACGCGGCGGGTAGTTTCCCTCTCTTACAGAGCGGAGCCGCTGCTCCTTTGGCAGAAAGGTTCCAGTTGAGGTGGTTGGGGCATCTGGTAAGGAGAGAGAGAGAGAGATAGATAGATAGATAGATAGATAGATGGATGGATGGATGGATGGATGGATGGATGGATGGATGGATGGATGGATGGATGGATGGATGGATGGATGGATGGATGGATGGATGGATGGATGGATGGATGGATGGATGGATGGATGGATGGATGGATGGATGGATGGATGGATGGATGGATGGATGGATGGATGGATGGATGGATGGATGGATGGATGGATGGATGGATGGATGGATGGATGGATGGATGGATGGATGGATGGATGGATGGATGGATGGATGGATGGATGGATGGATGGATGGATGGATGGATGGATGGATGGATGGATGGATAGATAGATAGATAGATAGATGGATGGATGGATAGATAGATAGATAGATAGATAGATAGATAGATAGATAGATAGATAGATAGATAGATAGATAGATAGATAGATAGATAGATAGATAGATAGATAGATAGATAGATAGATAGATAGATAGATAGATAGATAGATAGATAGATAGATAGATAGATAGATAGATAGATAGATAGATAGATAGATAGATAGATAGATAGATAGGGAGGAGTTCCAGGCTCCACCAAGACCCAGGACTAGATGGAGAGATTATATCTCCACACTCCGAATGCCTCAAATTTCGGGTCCATAATGGAGCTGCTGGCCCCGGGACCCGACCCCTGATAAGAGGCTCTACCATGTTTGCACTTGTTGTCATTTGATTAATTACCTTTAGTTGTTTACCAGCAAAGCACCAACCAACCAAACTTGAAATCGTCTGATATGCGACGCATTTTAACACTCTTTATTTGGGATTTTAGTAAATCAGGCCCTTAGAGACGGGACATTGGGAGACAGCAGGAGAAGAGAAGAGGTAGAGAGGCGGTGGAGACTACTTCACTGTGTTTCTCTAAGGAGGGAGGAGTCTCTCTACTCTAATCTAACACACCATAGTCTTGTACCTCGTGCTTTTCTGTTTCTACTTCTTGGTACAAGTTTCCAAATCTCCGGTTTGCGGCTTCGTCTTCGGACATGTCTGAATTTTCTGGTTCTTTATGAATTCTGGGAAAGTTTACGTCTTTAATTCCTTCTGCTGCTTTTCCAGAGACAGACTTTAGATTCACAGACGGGTCCAAGCCGCTGCTGTCGCTAACTTCCTGCCAGGACGTGTTGACGGGACACTCCGGTTCTGAAGAGGCTGCTGGGAAGCTGTTTGCAAAAGGGTCTGAATCCCACCCACCTTTTCCCTCTGAATCAAACGCACCTTCTCCCTGTGTCTGAGCAAATGGGTCTGTATCCCACCCGCCTTTTCCGTCCCCACCCGTCTCAGCAAACGGTTCAAATTCACTACCAACCCCCTTGTCTCCAAGCTGTGTCTGAGCAAGAGGCTGTTCTCCTTCTCCTTGAGTTTGGGCAAAAGGATCAGAATCAAACGCACCCTCTCCCTGTGTCTGAGCAAATGGGTCTGAATCCCACCCGCCTTGTCTGTCCCCACCCGTCTCAGCAAACGGTTCAAAATCACTACCAACCCCCGTGTCCCCAAGCTGTGTTTCAGCAAAAGGATCAGAATCAAACGCACCTTTTCCTTCTGATTCCCAACCGCCTTTTCCATCCCCAGTTGTCTCAACAAACGGTTCGAAATCACTACCAACCCCCGTGTCTCCAAGCTGTGTCTGAGCAAGAGGACATTCTCCTTCTCCTTGAGTTTGAGCAAAAGGATCAGAATCAAACACACCCTCTCCCTGTGAATCAAACGCACCCTCTCCCTGTGTCTGAGCATATGGGTCTGAATCCCACCCGCCTTTTCCGTCCCCACCCATCTCAGCAAACGCTTCAAAATCACTACCAACCCCCTTGTCCCCAAACTGTGTTTCAGCAAAAGGATCGGAATCTAATGCACCCTCTCCCTGTGAATCCAACGCACCGGCTCCCTGTGTCTGAGCGAATGGGTCTGAATCCCACCCGCCTTTTCCGTCCCCACCTTTCTCCGCAAACGCTTCGAAATCACTACCAACCCCCTTGTCTCCAAGCTGTGTCTGAGCAAGAGGACATTCTCCTTCTCCTTGAGTTTGGGAAAAAGGATCAAAATCAGACGCACCCTCTCCCTGTGTCTGAGCGAAAGGGTCTGATTCCCACCCGCCTTTTCCTTCTGAATCCAACGCACCTTCTCCCTGTGAATCCAACACACCCTCTCCATATGTCTCGTCTCGTTCAGAATCGTCTCCAGAAAATGATGTGAAATCACTTTGTCTTCTTTCTGTTACAGACCCGTCTGTCTCCTCCCCTCCTTCCCACCCACATGCTGCCAGTTCATCGTCGGCACTGGCCCAGCCCCCATGGCCCCCCTCCCCCCACTCCTCTGCCGTCTCATATTCGGACCCTGACCCATCCGGAGACCTGAACAGCCTGTCTCTCCCGTCCCATGTGCTGTGAACTGATCTGATCTGCTGCCCATGCTCGTTGGTGACTATCAGACCGGGTGTGGACTTCCTGCGGTCCCACCCTGCCTCCCCCAAGCCCTCACAGGGAGGAGGGTCCCAGCTGCTAACCTCGTCTTCGGCTGCTGCCTCACTGTCTCCACCCGGCTGGGCTGCTGCCTCACTGTCTCCACCCGGCTGGCCCTCCTCTGCCCCACTAGCTCCTGGAGCAGCGTCTCCGTTCACTGTTGAAGAACCAAAGTCTGCGGCCCAATCGGCCACGAAGCCGCCGTCTGCCGCCTGATGGGAGGAGAGGACATGACATCACTGTGTGTTTCATGTTTCCATACTCATTCCTCACGTCTGATTTCACATTAAACAACAACAAACTTTTAAACCTATTTTTATTTGCAGCATTCACAATCAAACAGGCGGATGGAAAGTGAATGTTCATCTGTGATGGTTGAGGTCACTGTGTGTGTTCTGTACTTACAGGCTGAGCTGCTTCGGATTGTCCCTAAAGAAAGAGAAAGAGGATAAAAGATAGTTCATATCTGCAGAGACAATCACCATCTATTCATCATAATCCCCTCAACTCAGAATAAGTTCAACCCTCAGTGAAAACTCCAGTATAAATGTTTGATCAGTAACAGTTAGAATGAAACTCACCGACCACATGTCCCAAGGCACAGCAGTCTGAAAGACAACAGGAAACTATGTCAGTAACAACATCTCCACTTTTATCTAAAGTATATTAATTTATTCATTATTAAGAAAGTTAGAACTAAAATGTTTGGGTCCATTTGGTAGATCTAGATCTAAAGCTGTTCAGACTGTGTTAGTTTTTCCACTCAAAATTATTTTGGTGTCAATTCTTCAAATTGCAGCAGGTGAAATGTAACAGAACCTGTGGTATCGGCGTAACACTTTCATTGGGCTGAAAAGCATCAAAGTCCATGTCCATGAGAGATTCTCCAGGTCGCTCGTTGGGCTGTGGACGGCAGAGAAACAGGGTTAGGGTTAGAGGGTTAGGGTTAGAGGGTTAGGGTTAGAAGAGTTCAGGGTTAATAATGAGCTCAGATATCAGTGAGAACTAACTCTAACTCTACACACCTGTGATGGTGAAGGTGCAGCAAAGAACTCTCCTCCAAACAGGTCGATGATCTGCTCCTCGGCGACCTCTTTGGTGGGCGTGGCCTTTGGTGGGGGGGGCATCGGTGGCCCCTTTTTAAACTGAAACAAGACATGATGTCATCAGCTCAGAGAACGGTTAATTAGGCGACATCTCTCCACATAACACCGGCACATACTACTACACACCCTAACCCTTTCATGTGTAAACCAGAGGATGAGCCTGAGAGGCCAAACGTATGAGCAGAGCCAATCTCTACCAGCGAGTCACACCCAGCATCCGCTCCCCGAAAGAAGCGACGACTTTAAACCGTAGAACCTGGAGAGGGTTGACTGTGATAACCATGTAGCAGCTGCAGATAAAGGGGCAAGAGAGGCTCCTAGCCTAAAGGTATGGATATGAGGTAGCCACACCAGAGCCGGAAAAACACTCTGTGCCAGGCTAGACTTTGACAAAAGCCTACCCATGCCATATTGATATCTCATTCCCTTAATTTAGAAGTTACAAAAGTACTAAACGATAATGAGGGTAGATACGTTATAGTAAAGGGGAAAATAGAAAAATAATGTGGTTACCTTAATTAATGTTTATGTACCACCCGGTACTGATAAGTTCTTTTTACAAAAAGTGTTCGAGACAATAGCTCTGGAGAGTGAGGGAACACTAGTTTGTGCTGGGGATTCTAATTTGATTTCCCAAAGGACTGAGTGCACCAGATGTATTCTATGAAGGCTAACAGGCCGACTGGTGAACTACTCCTGAGGAGGAGAGAGGCCACAGCTCAACTAACCAGGCCAAGTGGACTCAGACAGGACCTTTTAGCATGTTTCTCGCTTATCCTTCTGCAGTTTCCCTGTATGCTAACGACCATTCACCGCAGTGAAAGTGATTGTCCTCTGAACCTTAGAAGGTGATCCTCCGCCTATGAGAAGCCTTGAGCTGGGGTCCAAGCCTCCATGTTGGAACCTCTGAGGTTCTGCCTAGTAAAGCACCCATGAGACTTTCTGACACATGGCCTGAACATGGCAGAGGGTTCTACCGGCACCCTGAGCAGGAGTTGGGATGGAGAGAGCAACAGGCGTTAAGAAGCCCCCTGAAGCCCTCCCACCAAACTGGAACCCCCAGAACCGTACTGCTCCTGACGGGACAGAATGGCCCCAGTATTAGTCAGAATAGTCTGCACAGCCATCACTCTGTGCAGCTTAGAAAGAAGTCTTAGTTTCGAACAGACGCCGACCCAGCACACTGGAGAGTCTTTACTGATGCACTCAGAACGGGTCCCCTCCAACAGCGCTTTAACTACAAGCACGTCAGCTACAACTGTGTTAGCTAAGAGCACCTTAGCTACGAGCGTGTTAGCTACAACCGCGTTAGCTATGAACGTGCTAGCTCAAGAGCTGCGAGCAACACACAGGTAAGGGAACACAGTCACTGAAACCTGGAGCCAGAAGATGGTTGGACCAGGCTGGATGAAAACTGTCTCACTGTTGTTTGCAAACTATAGTCTGCGGCCAGCAAGGTCCCACCTTATTACATATGATAAACACACACATATACACGCACACACACACCCACATACACACACATATACACGCACACACATACAACTATACACACATATACACACATACCATTCTCATACACATTTGTCCAAATGTGACAAACATGAAGAATATTGCTGAAAGTGAGATGTTTGTGAATGTTATATAAACATCTGACTCATAGTATATATACATATATAAATGTATAAATACAACATATATATATTTATTTATATATATAAATCTTATTTTAAACAAATTAACATTTCTGTATTTCACGTTCACACATACAGAAACTGTGGAACGTTTCACTCACCAAAAACAGACAAAGTGCAGCAGAGAAGACAGTCAGAAAGTTACTCAAGTTCAGTCAATCAATCAAACACTTTGATTAGAATGTGCATGTGGGACGGGGAACAGTTTGGACGGGGTCTACCTGGGTCTGGTTGGGACCAGTTAGGATTTATGGGCCGGATAGGGTTAAGGGTTAGGGGTTAGGGTAAAGAAGGGGTTAGGGGTTAGGGGTTAGGCGTTAGGGTAAAGAAGGGGTTAGGGGTTAAGGGTTAGGGGTTAGGGTAAAGAAGGGGTTAGGGGTTAGGGGTCAGGGTTAGGGGTTAAGGGTTAGGGTAAAGAAGGTGTTAGGGGTTAAGGGTTAGGGTAAAGAAGGGGTTAGGGGTTAAGGGTTGGGGGTTAAGGGTTAGGGTAAATAAGGGGTTAGGGTTTAAGGGTTAGGGTAAAGAAGGGGTTAGGGGTTAAGGGTTAAGGGTTAGGGGTTAGGGTAAAGAAGGGGTTAGGGGTTAGGGGTTAGGGTAAAGAAGGGGTTAGGGGTTAAAGGAATACTTCACCCATACGGAACCAGTGTTCTATCATTATAAAATAACTATTATAATTAGGGCTGTCAAATTAACGCGTTAATTTCGATTAATTAATCACAGAAAAATTAACGCGATTAAAAAAGTTAACGCAGATTAATCGCACTTCTATAATGCCCTTTGACCCGGTGCAAAAGTGGTGCGTAGCTGCACCGAGCTGCACCTGAAGCAGACACAGCCCGCGTGGGTGAAAGGGAGAAAAGTAAAGAGAGAAGCAGGGGGCCGAGGGCTCTATAGACGGTTTAATAAGCATGACGGTAGGAAGACATCTTACTTTATTCTCCGCAGCCAGTGTCTGTGCATTATTGATTTAGTGGGTGCAACAATGTAGGCTAGGTTCAAAACAGTATCTCTCAATCTTTCTCCCCGTGTCTCAATTTTGTTTGCTAGCTGTCTCGTCGTCCGCGTAAACGTGTGTGTGTGTGTGTGTGTGTGTGTGTGTGTGTGTGTGTGTGTGTGTGTGTGTGTGTGTGTGTGTGTGTGTGTGTCTCTCAATATTTCAATATTTTTGCCTATGAGTACGACGATGGTGAATGAATCGGCATAAGGATCTGTGAGTGCAGCACTCTGTTGTGGAGACAGAAGTTACGAGAGACGGAGAGAGAGAGAGAGAGAGAGAGAGAGAGCGAGAGAGAGAGAGACTAGCAGGCTATACAGCTGTTTATAAACAGGTATAAAAGTGTCATAAAAGTATGCGATTAATTTAGATTAATTAATCACAGAGCCTGTAATTAATTAGATTAATTTTTTTAATCGCTTGACAGCCCTAATTATAATATAATGAATGAGGTTTTTCTTCCCTCAGTCTTCCCTTAGTCTTCCCTTGGCCCAGCTGTCCTGTTAATCCTAACCCTTACTGTGATGTCACAGTAAGGAAACTGTAGGGTTAGACAGTGAGACCATAAAACAGTCTTTCTGCCTTTTCTCAGGCTAGGATGATCCGATTTCACAAAATCTGATTTTTGCACATTTATACTAAATAGGATCTCCGAGTTCAATACACCTTCATATTCCAACCGGTGAAGTAGGCCTTTAAGGGTTAGGGTAGAGAAGGGGTTTGTGGAGCGGATTGACAGACCTGTGCGGGGGATTTGGGCCGTGGCGGTCCGGGGGAAACCGGCCGCAGCATGTGGTTGGAACTGGGCTCCGGACTCTCAGGCGGACTGTCGTAGTCTGGAGGGGACGGGGTTCTGGCGAGTCGCAGCGGGCCGGAATCACTGAGGATAAATGACATCATGAGCTCAGACTCTTCTGATTGGCTGATTCACTTCCTGGGATTATTTCAGCTTTTGGTCTTATTATAGATATAAATATACAGTCTATGCATAACACATCAGAACCATCAGAACCATCCCGATACGATGAACAGTGACGTTAATAATGAGTATAGGGTTCGGGTTAGGGTTAGGGTTAGAGAAGGTTCGGGTTCAATGTACCTCGGCGCCCCCTGGATGGTGAACATCTTGTCTGAGTGTTGTTCGGCGAGACTCGTCATCACCTCGTAGAGCTGCCGACAAACCTGCAGCGACATGTTGAGTTAGAGTTATTATGGTTATTATCTTCTATCATAGAAACACAACAAAGCAGAAGAATAGTTATTCATCAGTCTAAACACACAGGACGTTTTGACATGGACTGATTAAGGATCGGGGCAGGTAGAGCTCTGGTGCCTTGCTCGAGGGCAGGAGGTGAACTGGGAGCGTCACCCTCCAGCACAGAAACACCTGAGCAGGTAAGTACACTGTGAATGTTTCTTTCTCTCGCGGAACAGAGCAGCGGACACGTGAGGAAACAGTCTGTCAGCTGGTCTCCTCTCCTGTCCTCTCATTGGTCCAATGCTGGTCCCCTCTGCTCTGATTGGTCTAACGCTCCGCTCAGTTAGTGAATCACAGAGGAAGTGAAAGTGTTTCTCACCAGAGAGATTTCACGATGGAACTTTGCCTCCAGACTCGTCACACACTTGAAGATGTTGATGTAGAAGCTGACGCGGCTGCAGAGAGAGAAACGTTACCACTCAACGAAAACTAAAGAGTTTGAACTACTTATCATCAAGAAAATAATATGTATGACTCAACATTCAGAGAGGTGTGTGAGTGAGTGAGTGAGTGAGTGAGTGAGTGAGTGAGTGAGTGAGTGAGTGAGTGAGTGAGTGAGTGAGTGAGTGAGTGAGTGAGTGAGTGAGTGAGTGAGTGAGTGAGTGAGTGAGTGAGTGAGTGAGTGAGTGAGTGAGTGAGTGAGTGAGTGAGTGAGTGAGTGAGTGAATGTGTGTGTGTGTGTCTCACTTGTCCCACAGTGACGGCAGTTCGTCCTGCAGACCGACGTTCAGATCTTCAAACACTCGCTGAGCCTTTTTCAGCTCGTCATCGGCCTGAAACAACAAGATGACGTCATGACGTCATGATGTGTCAGCTAGGGGTTAAAGGTCACAGGTACAGTCTGGGGGAGGGGCTGGGTCTGACCCTAACGCCTCGTTTCCACATACGTATGTCACTCGCGTCCGTGCATCCGTTAATATACGGATGGTCTATCTATCCATCCATCCATCTATCTATCTGCTACTAGTGTCCAATGGAAGGAAATGTGGGCGTCCGTGTCTCTGGCGATGCCGCAGCGATCGCAGGCACTCTCACTTTTGTCATTAAACTAATAAATCTGACTGTATTTCATATCAAACTGATGAAAACGATCCGACTGTATACAGTGTATCACGTATATAAAGTATTAGATATTTTACCAGAATAACATTCACTCTGATTCACAAAGTGTTCAAACTATATGAACAAGTACTTTTTGATCATCTAAACTGACTTGACAATCAACATTAACTGAATGGAAGGACATCACATCAAGCTAACCTAGCAAACTGTCATACGGTCTCTCCGTAATCCACGGCAAAAGTTAAATTTTTTTAATTAATATTACGGAGGGGAGGAGTTTCAGAGGCCAAACGGACATTACTGAGAATCACAAAGGAATGAATGGACTACCGGTTGGACCGCATCCGTATGTGGAAACAAGCGTAACCCTGGAAACGAGGCGTAACCCTGGAAACGAGGCGTAACCCTGGTAACTGCCTCTGGGACTCACCTTCATCATCTTGCGGTCGTTCTTCATCATCGCCATGGTTTCCATGTGATGGCGCGCGCTGTCGTAGTCGATCAGTTTACGGCTTCGTTTGGACACGCGAGTCTGAAACAGTTTGTTACAAACAAATCATTTAAACACTGAAAGATTCTCGTTACAGTGAGAACGTTTACTAGGGGAAGGGTTAGTACGTTAGGGGGTGAACTGAGGCAAGGCTAGTTTATTTCTATAGCACAATTCAGACACAAGGCCATTCAAAGTGCTTTACAGGGGCAAGATTTAAATACACAATACACATTAGAAAGGCGAATGAATAAAACATTTAAAAGCTAAAGGTTACTGGGATACTGGGTTACAGGGTTTGGGGGTTAGATTTAAATGATTCATTAGGATCCCCTTCAACAACACTGGAGTGAGAGCTAGTCTTCCCGGGGTCCGAAACATACAATATAGACAATCAAGTGTTTGACATTATGTCAACAAAAGGACAAATAATAAACAACAATAATAAACAACAGTATGATTAAAACATATCAGAATTACAAAGAAAACAGAAGAAAGAAAACAGAAGAAAGAAAACAGAAGAAAGCTACAAAAGGAATCTGCAGTTAAAGGTCGTTCACCTTGAGATCTGGAAACTGTGTCAGATATCCGTCCAGCTCCAGCAGAGTGGCGTCCACCAGCTTGTTGTGGAAATCTTCCCACAATGCATCACAGTCCTGTTGTCATAGAAACAGACACGGCAGACCCATAACCTGGTCTTTTTCTCTTCAATGTATAAATGTACTTGATTCAACAAAATGTCTTCATCACCAACCAATGTATGTGTGTGTGCGTGTGCGTGTGCGTGTGCGTGTGTGTGTGTGTCTCTGACCTTCCCGATCACCAGCACCTCATCCTTGCCGTGCCAGTCCGGCTCATAGACTTCGTGCAGAGACTGACTCAGGTTGATAGAAGCTTGTTGCATTCCTGAGAGAAACACGTGTTTAGAAACATCTGCTCTATATCTATGGATATATACAGGTCCTTCTCATATAATTAGCATATTGTGATAAAGTTCAATATTTTCTGTAATGTACTAATAAACATTAGACTTTCATATATTTTAGATTCATTACACACAACTGAAGTAGTTCAAGCCTTTTATTGTTTTAATATTGATGATTTTGGCAAAAAAGTAAAGAAAAACCAAAAATCCCTATCTCAAAAAATTAGCATATTTCATCCGACCAATAAAAGAAAAGTGTTTTTAATACAAAAAAGTCAACCTTCAAATAATTATGTTCAGTTATGCACTCATTACTTGGTCGGGAATCCTTTCGCAGAAATGACTGCTTCAATGCGGCGTGGCATGGAGGCAATCAGCCTGTGGCACTGCTGAGGTGTTATGGAGGCCCAGGATGCTTCGATAGCGGCCTTAAGCTCATCCACAGTGTTGGGTCTGTTGTCTCTTAACTTCCTCTTCACAATATCCCACAGATTCTCTATGGGGTTCAGGTCAGGAGAGTTGGCAGGCCAATTGAGCACAGTAATACCATGGTCAGTAAACCATTTACCAGTTGTTTTGGCACTGTGAGCAGGTGCCAGGTCTTGTTGAAAAATGAAATCTTCATCTCCATAAAGCTTTTCAGCAGATGGAAGCATGAAGTGCTCCAAAATCTCCTGATAGCTAGCTGCATTGACCCTGCCTTTGATAAAACACAGTGGACCAACACCAGCAGCTGACATGGCACCCCAGACCATCACTGACTGTGGGTACTTGACACTGGACTTCAGGCATTTTGGCATTTCCTTCTCCCCAGTCTTCCTCCAGACTCTGGCACCTTGATTTCCGAATGACATGCAAAATTTGCTTTCATCCGAAAAAAGTACTTTGGACCACTGAGCAACAGTCCAGTGCTGCTTCTCTGTAGCCCAGGTCAGGCGCTTCTGCCGCTGTTTCTGGTTCAAAAGTGGCTTGACCTGGGGAATGCGGCACCTGTAGCCCATTTCCTGCACACGCCTGTGCACGGTGGCTCTGGATGTTTCTACTCCAGACTCAGTCCACTGCTTCCGCAGGTCCCCCAAGGTCTGGAATCGGCCCTTCTCCACAATCCTCCTCAGGGTCCGGTCACCTCTTCTGGTTGTGCATCGTTTTCTGCCACACTTTTTCCTTCCCACAGACTTCCCACTGAGGTGCCTTGATACAGCACTCTGGGAACAGCCTATTCGCTCAGAAATTTCTTTCTGTGTCTTACCCTCTTGCTTGAGGGTGTCAATGATGGCCTTCTGGACAGCAGTCAGGTCGGCAGTCTTACCCATGATTGCGGTTTTGAGTAATGAACCAGGCTGGGAGTTTTTAAAAGCCTCAGGAATCTTTTGCAGGTGTTTAGAGTTAATTAGTTGATTCAGATGATTAGGTTAAGAGCTCCTTTAGAGTACCTTTTCATGATATGCTAATTTTTTTAGATAGGAATTTGGGGTTTTCATGAGCTGTATGCCAAAATCATCAGTATTAAAACAACAAAAGACCTGAAATATTTCAGTTGGTGTGCAATGAATCTAAAATATATGAAAGTTCAATTATTATCATTACATTATGGAAAATAATCAACTTTATCACAATATGCTAATTATATGAGAAGGACCTGTATATCTATATATATATATATATATATATCTATGTATATACACTCACCGGCCACTTTATTAGGTACAGAGGTTCATTTTCTTGTTAACACATATAACTAATCAGCCAATCACATGACAGCAAGTGAATGCATTTAGTCATGTAGACCTGGACGGGACAACTTATTGAGGTTGAAACCGAGCAACAGAATGGGGAAGAAATGGGGTTTAAGTGACTTTGAACATGGCAATGTTGAGGGTGCCTGGAGGGCTGGTATGAGTATTTCAGAAACTGCTGATCTACTGGGATTTTCACTCTAAACCATCTCTAGGGTTTACAGAGAATGGTCCGAAAAAGGAAAAATACCCAGTGAGCGGCATTTGTGTGGACGTAAAATGCCTTGTTGAAGTCAGAGGTCAGTGGAGGATGGGCAGACTGGTTCGAGATGATAGAAAGGCAACAGTAACTCAAATAACCACTCGTTACAACCAGGGTATGCAGAATACCATCTCTGAACGCAAAACACGACCAACCTTGAAGCAGATGGGCTACAGCAACAGAAGACCCCACCGGGTGCCACTCCTGTCAGCTAAAACAGGAAAATGAGGCTACAATTCTCACAGGATCACTAATATTGGACAATAGCAGATTGAAAAATCATGCCTGGTCTGATGAGTCTCGATTTCAGTTGCGACATTCAGATGGTGGGGTCAGAATTTGGCGTAAACAACATCAACCACGCCATGTTCAAAGTCACCTAAACCCCCTTTCTTCCCCATTCTGATGCTCGGTTTGACTTCAGTACATTGTCTTGACCACGTCTAAATGCCTCAATGCATTGAGTTGCTGCCATGTGATTGGCTGATTAGCTTTTTGTTTTTATAAGCCATTGAACAGGTGTACCTAATAAAGTGGCCGGTGAGTGTATATATATATATACATACAGTACCAGTCAAAAGTTTGGACACACCTTCTCATTCAATGGTTTTTTCTACATTGTAGATTAATATTGAACATGAACTACATTTATATTATTCTACAATGTAGAGAAAAGTAAAAAGATAAAAACCATTGAATGAGAAGGTGTGGTGCTGTATATCTATATATCTTATATCTATATTTACAGGTATAAACCTGTCTGTCTGCGAGAGGGTTAACCTGTCTACTGTATATCTATATTCACAGGTAGTAACGTGATGATGATGAATGTGTCTTAACGTGTTGATCAGGGAAACTGGGTTATGACCGATCTCTCTCTCTCACCTTTAATGGGTTAGGGTTAGAGAGAGAGGGAGAGAGGGAGGGAGAGAGAGAGGGAGGGAGGGAGAGAGGAAGGGAGGGAGAGAGAGAGAGGGAGAGAGAGAGAGGGAGGGAGAGAGAGAGAGGGAGGGAGAGAGGGAGGGAGAGAGAGAGGGAGGGAGAGAGAGGGAGGGAGAGAGGGAGGGAGAGAGGGAGAGAGAGAGAGGGAGGGAGGGAGGGTTATGACAGATATCTCTCTCACCTTTAATGGCCGCCATGTACGCCTTCATCTCCCGCTGCAGCCGAGCGCCTTCAGACTGAAACAGGAAGTGACATCATCATCATGACGTTTTTCTTCTGTGAATAAAACTACTTCCTGTTCCCCAGGTGCAAGACGGAGCGCTTCAGCTGCTCCTGTGTGCCGGCGGCCATTAGGCTGATCAACAGCATTAGGCTGATCAACAGCCTGAGGATTGTGTTTGTGTATGTCTGTGTGTCTGTGTATACATGTCTGTGTGTCTGTGTATACATGTCTGTGTGTCTGTGTGTCTATGTGTCTATGTGTCTGCGTATACATGTCTATGTGTCTGCGTATACATGTGCATATGCATCACTCATCATGATGTTGGTTCTGTTTGTCTTGTTGTCCCTTCTTTAACTATAAGCGTCTACATATGCATTAGCACTTTGTATTTATTGTATTTATTCATTGTCATGTTTATACCGTGTCCTTCCACTGCTGCTGGGCTGGTTAGCTAACCACTGCTGCTGGTTAGCTAACCACTGCTGCTGGGCTGGTTAGCTAACCACTGCTGCTGGGCTGGTTAGCTAACCACTGCTGCTGGGCTGGTTAGCTAACCACTGCTGCTGGGCTGGTTAGCTAACCCAGCACAGGTGAGTTCTGGGTTACCGTGGCTACAGGTGAGTTCAGGGTTACCGTGGCTACAGGTGAGTTCTGGGTTACCCTGGCAACAGGTGAGTTCAGGTCGGATCATAAAGAGACAGTAGGAGTGTTGCATGTGGAGAAGGTACTACTGACAGTAGTCATGCAGAGCCTCGTTTGATCTAACCCTGACAGCTGAGGGTTTGTACATTCTGAGGATAAACATCATGTGATCAGGGATAGGGGTTTGGAACCTGCACAGTGGGGGGTTATGGTTATGGGGCTTTAATAACTGAATGGGTTAGCCCTAACCCTAACCCAATGGTTTAATAACTGAATGGGTTAGCCCTAACCCTAACCCAATGGTTTAATAACTGAATGGGTTAGCCCTAACCCTAACCCAATGGTTTAATAACTGAATGGGTTAGCCCTAACCCTAACCAATGGGGTGGTTGATCAGGGATAGGGGTTGGGAACCTGAGGGTTTAATAACTGAGCGCGTCTCACCTCCTGTCGCCTGAAGTTAATGACGACCTGTTCAAACTGCTCATCTCTCGTCTCGTCGGCTTTCCCCAGTTTCTGCAGAACCTGAAATATTCAAATGTTACATTATTATATATATTATTATATATTATTATATATATATTTTATATATATATTGTTATATATATTATTATATATATTATTATATATATTATTATATATATTATCATATATACATTTTATACTACATTATTATCAGATCCTATTGACGACAGTTCCTTTATATTGTGTTAAAACCTCCTGAACAGAAGTTGTTTTTTATTTATTCCTTCATACTACCTCTGTAACAAATTAACAGTTTCTTCACTTTTCCATAAAAAACAAAAACAAATAAAAACATTCTGAACAGCAAAAAGAAGAAGAACTGGATCAGTGTGTTGAACCGGCTTCAGGACCACGGCCAGTTCCTATGTGTGTGTGTGTGTGTGTGTGTGTGTGTGTGTGTGTGTGTGTGTGTGTGTGTGTGTGTGTGTGTGTGTGTGTGTGTGTGTGTGTGTGTGTGTGTGTGTGTGTGTGTGTGTGTGTGTGTGTGTTCCAATGGAAGGAGCTATCCGTGGTCCTGAAGCTTTCCACAGTCTGGTTCATGGTTTGTCACAGGTCATTGTTGGGTTTAAATAGTTTTTCTAATAAACACAAACTGTATTGGTGAATAAAAAAAGCTTCTTTAAACCTGCAGTGTGTAGAATTTTGGGTTTTATTTCCTAGCAGATTTTGTAGAAAGTAATTATAATATCCATAAGTGCATTTAATTTAGTGCATAATGGCTGAAAATTTTTTTTTGAATTATTATTTTTTCCCTTAGAAAGGGTCTCATATATGTCCATATTTCTGCATATTTTGGACCAAGGCCTAGTGCAGCCATCTTGAAAGTGTCATAGTTGGAATGTCATCAGGTGCATTGTTTGAAATTTTGAATTGTTCTTGTCCTTGAAGGCCACTGTAGCTTCTGTTATCATTCAAAAGGGTTGGGGTTACCCAGGGAGTGTTGCATTCTAGAACTTTGTAGAACTTTCTTGATGATGTCATATTACACACTGCACCTTTAAGTTTTCGTTCAAACAACTTTAATTACAACAGAAAGCTGATTCTAAATGTCTGAATGACTGGGACCATGGATACGGTTAGTGGGAGGGGCTTGAATGACTGGGACCATGGATACGGTTAGTGGGAGGGGCTTAAGGTCGAGAGAAAGTGAAACATTAACACAGATTCATGTCTAAACAGGTTTAACACTAAACTACTGAATATGTTTCAGAAACACGTTTGATCTGCTGCTGAGTGGAACCATTTCACATGTCTCTCTCTCTAGATTATTCTATTGTAAATAATCTAGTTCTATGTCGTCACAGGCGACCTTGGAGTAAACATCTCCTCTACGTCATTAATAAATAAATGAAATACGACACGTTTCACTGCGCGCATTATGTCATCAAGACGTGTTAATCCCCTTCCTCAGCCAATCAGAACGCTCTCTTCTTACTGAAGATTTCACTGTTTTTATGACGAAACATCGTGACGTCAGCCTCTCTGTTCCGATCAATGTCTGATTCAGATCAAACACGATTCAAATAATGATGTAAATTAATCTGGAAATAACTGGAATCCTTCATTAACAGGCGGAGACACACGGCGCTCTGCAGGCCGCGAGGCCGAGGAGATCCCTTCAACCAGCGGCAGCGAGCAGCGAACAGCCCCGAGACTATCATCCATAAACCCCCCGTGTGCTCACACACAGAGCCGGGCAGAACCACCGAACCCCGGCCCGACAGAACCACCTCACACACAGCACGCGCTCACCTTCTCCTGCGCGCGGTTCAGACGCTTCTGGACGTTTTTGGCGAAGATTCCCGATTTAATTTCCGCCATGATGAAATGAAGAGGAGAGAAGACTGCAGAGAGAGAGAGGGGGAGAGACGGGGAGAGGGAGAGAGAGAGTGTGTGTGCGTGTGTGTGAGAGCGAGAGAGAGGGGGAGGAGAGAGTGCGTGTGTGTGTGTGTGTGTGTGTGTGTGTGTGTGTGTGTGTGTGTGTGTGTGTGAGAGAGAGAGCGAGAGAGAGAGAGGGGATTAGGGGGGCGGGGTTTAAAGGGACAGCGCTCTGTCAGCTGAGCTCACAGTAAACCTGTCAACACATTAATCTCGTTCAGGTGAAGCAGAAGCGACCGAACTCTTTCATATAATATAATATCATCAGCTGGTCAGTCTCATGACGTCACTCTCTTCAGACGGCTTCTCTTTCATCTTGTTTACATCTGTTTACTAGATGTTTATGTTGCCGCTCTAAGACAGTGAACTGAGAACAATGTTTTATTAATGTATTTATGTGTATCATGATATCCCTCCACCTACCACCACAGGGTTAGGGTTCCTCTAACCCCACACTGGTCCACTGTATATCCACTTTATTTTACACTCTGTTTGATTTGATTCAATTTTAAATTCATATTTTCTTCCTTTAACCCACTAACCCTCCTCCACACACACACACACACACACACACACACACAGAAGCGCACACACACACACACACACACACAGAGAAGCGCACACACACACACACACACACACACACACACAGTCTCTTTCTCTTCTGTGTGAACAAATCTAAATATCTTGTGTTGTTCAATGAAGCTGAGTGTGGTGTAGTTCATCTGACCGTCCAGCAGAGGGCGGCAGCGCTCCTCACTGTGAACACTGGATGAAGAGTTACCGTCAGTATAACAGTACTCTCCCTCCCTCTCTTTCTTTCTCTCTCTCTCCCTCCATCAGTATAACAGTACTCTCCCTCCCTCTCTTTCTCTCTCTCTCTCTCCCTCCATCAGTATAACAGTACTCTCCCTCCCTCTCTTTCTCTCTCTCTCTCCCTCCATCAGTATAACAGTACTCTCCCTCCCTCTCTTTCTCTCTCTCTCTCTCTCTCCCTCCATCAGTATAACAGTACTCTCCCTCCCTCTCTTTCTTTCTCTCTCTCTCCCTCCATCAGTATAACAGTACTCTCCCTCCCTCTCTTTCTCTCTCTCTCTCTCCCTCCATCAGTATAACAGTACTCTCCCTCCCTCTCTTTCTCTCTCTCTCTCTCCCTCCATCACTATAACAGTACTCTCCCTCCCTCTCTTTCTCTCTCTCTCTCTCTCCCTCCATCAGTATAACAGTACTCTCCCTCCCTCTCTTTCTCTCTCTCTCTCTCCCTCCATCAGTATAACAGTACTCTCCCTCCCTCTCTTTCTCTCTCTCTCTCTCCCTCCATCAGGGCCTTGCGGTGAGGTCAGTGAGTGGTAGCAGAGCTCTGGTGGGTAGGCACTGAGTTCTGAAAGACAGATTACTCTAAACCTAAAGGCTGTATCTGTTAAATCAAACACAATAAACAAACAGGCACGCACAGCCAATTTCAAATATTTATTTATTTTTAACCTTTATTTATACAGGTAAATCCCATTGAGACCGAAGACTCTTTTGCAGGGGAGACCTGTTTTCCTTTCCCACGTTACCATTCACACACACATTCATACACCGATAGCAGGCTAACTATCGACATTCACACGAGGCAAGGTAGGTTTAGTGTCTTGCCCAAGGACACAACAACTATGACACAGGTGGCAGGGTGGGGATCGAACCTCCAACCCTTTGATCATCAGCCGACCCGCTCTACCAACTGAGCCACAGTCGCCCTTTGTCGTGTGTGTGAGAGAGAGAGAGATTTCCAATCTCTCTCTCTGTCTCTCACACGCACACACAGACCAGACATATATGAAATGACACGACATAGACTGCGGGTTTGCCTGTACTGTAGATTGGCCTAAATGATAAAACATCCGTCAACTAACCGGACTCCACGGGGGGGGGAGGGGGGGGGGGCAGGGGTAGGGGTCGGGTTACCCTCTGACCCTTAACCCTTTGGACCAGGTTTGCCTTGGTTTGAATTGGTCCATGACATGTAACGTAATAGCTTCTGGCAGCTTTCTCTGCTTACTTTAACTCTGGCTACTGACTGCCACATTTCTCATCGTAACGTCTAAACTTTTTAAAGTAATACCAAGATTACATTACAATCGCAAGAATAACCAGTAATAAATAAAATGATCTTATTGATTTTATTTTGTGTAGTTGGATCTGGCAGGGTAGGCACTGGTGTACAGAGCTTTTACAGAACAGATTTTTATAGTTATTTTCATTTTATAATTTAAAAAAGACTATGTTCAGGACTTTAACAACTTATGAACAAATCCTTCATTCGAAAGCTTCCAGATAGTGACATGTAGTTTACAGGGTGAGATCCACTGAACACATGGAGACTGACGGGTCTGTAACCACTGAACCATGAGCAGCCAGCCCCACTCAGACGCACTGTGCCCGGCCTGAACTCCTCCAGCATGGCCCCCTGCCTGGCTCTCTAATGGACTTCTAAACATGTCCTCATTTAAACCTCATTCATTTGGGTTGGAATCCGTCTCAGCAGCGAAACCCTTAGAACCTGCTCTGGTTCTCATAGAGACACAATGTTCACACTGTGTCTTCATCAGATTCTTCTGGTTCTAACAACATATCATTTAGTCAGTCAGACTCACGGTGTGTGAGGTAGAGGCAGCGGTCTGAGGGGAGGGGCAGCGGTCTGAGGGGAGGGGCAGCGGTCTGAGGGGAGGGTGAAGTGACCTCTCTAACAGACAGTCTGCCTGATCACAGGCTGCATTAAGACACACACTCCGTAGCTGTAATCTCATACTTACATGTTCATCAATATAAACTGTCTTTGTTTTGAATAAATAAAACCTAGAATCTAAAAGTCCCACCAGCAGAGGGCGCACTGCTGTCACACTGTGTGTGTGTGTGTGTGTGTGTGTGTGTGTGTGTGTGTGTGTGTGTGTGTGTGTGTGTGCGCGCGCGTGTGTGTGTGTGTGTGTGTGTGTGTGTGTGTGTGTGTGTGTGATGGTCCATCTGCTGTGTGCAGGCTTAAAACAACAAACTGTCTTTAGTCTAAAAATTAATTTCACACCGACGGAGTTTCTCCTCCACGTGAGGCGACGATGACAGTGCACTGAGTCGTGTGATGTGTGTGTGTGTGTGTGTGTGTGTGTGTGTGTGTGTGTGTGTGTGTATGTGTGTGTGTGTGTGTGTGTGTGTGTGTGTGTGTGTGTGTGTGTGTGTGTGTGTGTGTGTGTGTGTGTGTGTGGTGTGAATGAATCAGGGACATTCTCTTCCTCCTCTTTGGTCGTGACGTTGATTTGAAGGAAACACCACAAACCGTCCTGAGATATTCTGAGAGAATTTACTCACAGTGTGTGTGTGTGTGTGTGTGTGTGTGTGTGTGTGTGTGTGTGTGTGTGTGTGTGCGTGCGTGCGTGCGTGCGTGCGTGTGTGTGTGTGTGTCACAGGGAAATACCTCTGTGAATGGAGGGAGGGATTAAACAGAGAGGTATAATTACAGTAACAGAGCCGAGAGGGAGAGAGTGACCACAGACTTTGGCTCAGGGTTCCTCCGGTTCCTCTTTAGACCGACCAGCTCCAGACTCTGTGTCTGAGCCCTGAATCAGACTGTTGGAACCTGGTTCTACCCTTTGGAACCTGGTTCTACCCTGTTGGAACCTCCTGACCCGTTTGGAACTGGGTTCACCTCATCCAGACCGGAACCTCTCTGAGCTAAGATCTACCTCAGTGGAGACAGACAGTGTTGGACTGTGAACTCTTTGGTTCTTTGGGTTTGTGTGTCTGTGTGTCTGTCTGTGTGTCTGTCTGTGTGTCTGTCTGTCTGTCTGTCTGTCTGTCTGTCTGTCTGTCTGTCTGTCTGTCTGTCTGTCTGTCTGTCTGTCTGTCTGTCTGTCTGTCTGTCTGTCCTCTAAGGGGTTTGTTGTGGATCCGGTCCTGACTCCACCATGTGCTTTGTCGTGTTTTACTTCCTGCTCGTCTGGGCTGTGGTGACGCCAGGTGTTGCCATGGACACAGCAGGGTCTCCATCAGTAGGACCTTCAGTAGTGGACCCCAGCCCAGTAGGACCAGTAAGACCCAGCCTAGAGTCCAGTCCCAGTGAGATGGTGCAGGCCCAGTCCATCCCTAACCCTCCAGAGGGGGACCTGTCTTCAGTAGTGGACCCCAGCCCAGCAGACACCAGCCCAGTAGGACCAGTAGGACCAGTACAGCCCAGCCCCAGTGAGATGGTGGCGGCGGTGAAGCTCCACATCCTCTCCATGCTGCAGCTGACCTCTCGTCCTAACGTGACGCGGCCGGTGCCCCGCGCGGCGCTGCTGGGCGCTCTGAAGAGGCTTCATGTGGGACAGCTGGGGCCGGACGGGACCATGGAGATCCAGGAACCAGAAGAACCAACAGCAGAACCTTCTGAGATCATCTCCTTCGCTGAGCCAGGTCAGTCCAACAGCCAATCACAGGGCTACGCACACACACTGGGGCATTGTGGGTAGATCTACATCACTTCCTCGGTCTGAGGGTCAAGAAATCTGATTAGATAATCTGTGTAAAATGTCTGTCTGTCTGTCTGTCTGTCTGTCTGTCTGTCTGTCTGTCTGTCTGTCTGTCTGTCTGTCTGTCTGTCTGTCTGCCTGTCTGCCTGTCTGTCTGTCTGTCTGTCTGTCTGTCTGTCTGTCTGTCTGTCTGTCTGTCTGTCTGTCTGCCTGCCTGCCTGTCTGTCTGTCTCTCTCTCTGTCTGCCTGTCTGCCTGTCTGTCTGTCTGTCTGCCTGTCTGCCTGTCTGCCTGCCTGCCTGTCTGTCTGTCTGCCTGTCTGTCTGCCTGTCTCTCTCTCTGTCTGCCTGCCTGTCTGTCTCTCTCTCTCTCTGCCTGCCTGCCTGTCTGCCTGTCTGCCTCTTATCAGCTCATTCACAAAAACCCCAAAGTTCAAAGTTTGTTTACGTAGATAGATTTTGCTGTCGCTGCCCGAGCTGAACTAAAGGTGATGCTGCTGTTTGGACTATAGAGTTCAGAATGGGTTAGAATGTCTGGATGGATTTATATATTCAGGGTCTGGGGTTTACATGTATTCTAGGCTGTGTTCGAAAAGCCATACTAACTTCCTACTCATACTAAAAGCCCTGCTAACCTCCTACTCATACTAAAAGTTCTACTAACGTCCTACTCGTACTCATTTTCACGTCAATTTGAGTATGTTGTGGTTGTGTATGCGAGTTGCCCGGATGAGTACTTACTCCCGGGAAGATTTTGGGTATAGAGCGATAGGTTACTTTTCCTAGTCAACCGCCCCACAATGCATTGCGTCCTTTCAAACGATATGGAAGTTTTTTTTTATTCTTTATTGCTTCCGGATACTTCAGTGTTAACGGTTCCACGAACCTCGCATACACAATGGATGGTTAAGAAGACAGTATGTAGTAGGGGAGACCGGGGATAGTAAGCACACTTTTTACTCTAGTGAGAATTGCTCATCACCTAAACATCTTTCAATAGTCATTCCTACATTAAAATGAAGCTTAAGGTCTTGGCTTGAAATGTGAACCCCTCACTTTTTCTAACTTATTGTAATAAAGAAGAAATTAATCATCAAAAACACTCTAACACATTGTGACAACCAATCCCATCAAGGGGTCAGTTGTCACACACTATGGGGTTGTTTGTCACAATGTTATCTCAATGGGAATAATCTTAAAAAGAAGGCAAGAAAGCAGAACTAAATTTGAAAGTTTAATTGCATTGTCAAGTTGACAAATAGGCCTACATAACTTACTCTATCCTTGGCAGCTGGTCTAGTATGGGATGCACTGGGTTGTTTTGATTTTGTTGCCCTTTTTTCTTTTGCATGCTAGCTGCCTTTTCCTGCTCTATTATCTCCTTCTCTGGGGTGTCAGTGAGGATACAGCTTGACAATTACTGACTTTCGTTATTGGGTTCCTTTTCTGGGTGCAGCCTTTGGATAACATGTGACAACCAACCCCTCAAAAGATGTGACGACCAACCCTCACTTGAATTTTTTTGCTAGCATCAAGGCCAACAACCATCTGACAACTAATTAGCTTGCTAACCACAATCTAAACTATAGCTTACCCTTCACACTTTTTTAGGGTAACAAGTGTTTTGTTATAAACCCATTGTGTAAAAGCCTAGAAGAAAAATACTGAGGAGCTAAATATTTTCAATTTGAAATGAAAAACACAAACAGTCCTCTCACCTCAAATTCAGCAGTCTAACTCCAAGGAAGACTATGTAGGTGACCTCTGATCCCAATTCTGGATATTTACATACCAAAATTTCACAGACAGCGCGTTCTAGTTCCGAGATATAACGATTGTGACAACCAACCCGTGTGACATATAACCCCGTTCTCCCCAATATACATGTTGAGTATGTAGGAGGGAGGACGTTAGTAGGGCTTTTAGTATGTAGTATATACATGTTGAGTATGTAGGAAGGAGGACGTTAGTAGGGCTTTTAGTATGTAGTATATACATGTTGAGTATGTAGGAGGGAGGACGTTAGTAGGACTTTTAGTATGTTGTATATACATGTTGAGTATGTAGGAGGGAGGACATTAGTAGGGCTTTTAGTATGTAGTATATACATGTTGAGTATGTAGGAGGGAGGACGTTAGTAGGGCTTTGAGTATGTAGTATATACATGTTGAGTATGTAGGAGGGAGGACGTTAGTAGGGCTTTGAGTATATAGTATATACATGTTGAGTATGTAGGAGGGAGGACGTTAGTAGGGCTTTGAGTATGTAGTATATACATGTTGAGTATGTAGGAGGGAGGACGTTAGTACAACACAGCCGCCATTGTTTTTGTGATTCAACGTTGAGGACGCAGGAGAAACAATCAGTGTCTTCATCATCTCAGTTACAGTTGAAATGTTTTAATTTCTAATAATAAAAAGTCTCTTAAACTAGGGTTACACACACACACACACACACACACAGAGGGATCAATCACATCGTTCCGTTACATAAACTACAGAAGGTTCTATAAATAGTTTCCTTTCAGACGGGGGGGAGGGGGAGGGGGGGCATACCGAGTGGTCTCAGCCCGTAAATAATCTGCATTCAGACTATGTGGGCCGCAGTAATTATCAGCACAAAGGGAGAGAGTTTGTGTGTGTGTGAGTCCTTGTTAATTAGTCTTTTTTTAGTGTCTCTTTGGTTCCGTTTGAGGGGGAGGGGGGGGGGGGGGGGGCTTTCCTTCTTCCACAAACAAACCGAGTTCTGATGGAACAAACATTTATTATTCCTACAGTTCATGTTACACAACAACATGAAGTGACAGACACAGATCACCTCTCCAGTTATTGGGCTCCATGGTGTTAAAGTGTACTGGTGTAATGGTTAGCTCAGTGTACTGGTGTAATGGTTAGCTCAGTGTACTGGTGTAATGGTTAGCTCAGTGTACTGGTGCACTGGTTAACTCAGTGTACTGTATGTACTGTGATCATGGGCCCTGTGTGGAGACAGATACCTGTTAATATACAGGTCCTTCTCATATAATTAGCATATTGTGATAAAGTTCAATATTTTCTGTAATGTACTGATAAACATTAGACTTTCATATATTTTAGATTCATTACACACAACTGAAGTAGTTCAAGCCTTTTATTGTTTTAATATTGATGATTTTGGCAAAAAAGTAAAGAAAAACCAAAAATCCCTATCTCAAAAAATTAGCATATTTCATCCAACCAATAAAAGAAAAGTGTTTTTAATACAAAAAAGTCAACCTTCAAATAATTATGTTCAGTTATGCACTCAATACTTGGTCGAGAATCCTTTCGCAGAAATGACTGCTTCAATGCGGCGTGGCATGGAGGCAATCAGCCTGTGGCACTGCTGAGGTGTTATGGAGGCCCAGGATGCTTCGATAGCGGCCTTAAGCTCATCCACAGTGTTGGGTCTGGTGTCTCTCAACTTCCTCTTCACAATATCCCACAGATTCTCTATGGGGTTCAGGTCAGGAGAGTTGGCAGGCCAATTGAGCACAGTAATACCATGGTCAGTAAACCATTTACCAGTGGTTTTGGCACTGTGAGCAGGTGCCAGGTCTTGTTGAAAAATGAAATCTTCATCTCCATAAAGCTTTTCAGCAGATGGAAGCATGAAGTGCTCCAAAATCTTCTGATAGCTAGCTGCATTGACCCTGCCTTTGATAAAACACAGTGGACCAACACCAGCAGCTGACATGGCACCCCAGACCATCACTGACTGTGGGTACTTGACACTGGACTTCAGGCATTTTGGCATTTCCTTCTCCCCAGTCTTCCTCCAGACTCTGGCACCTTGATTTCCGAATGACATGCAAAATTTGCTTTCATCCGAAAAAAGTACTTTGGACCACTGAGCAACAGTCCAGTGCTGCTTCTCTGTAGCCCAGGTCAGGCGCTTCTGCCGCTGTTTCTGGTTCAAAAGTGGCTTGACCTGGGGAATGCGGCACCTGTAGCCCATTTCCTGCACACGCCTGTGCACGGTGGCTCTGGATGTTTCTACTCCAGACTCAGTCCACTGCTTCCGCAGGTCCCCCAAGGTCTGGAATCGGCCCTTCTCCACAATCCTCCTCAGGGTCCGGTCACCTCTTCTGGTTGTGCAGCGTTTTCTGCCACACTTTTTCCTTCCCACAGACTTCCCACTGAGGTGCCTTGATACAGCACTCTGGGAACAGCCTATTCGCTCAGAAATTTCTTTCTGTGTCTTACCCTCTTACTTGAGGGTGTCAATGATGGCCTTCTGGACAGCAGTCAGGTCGGCAGTCTTACCCATGATTGCGGTTTTGAGTAATGAACCAGGCTGGGAGTTTTTAAAAGCCTCAGGAATCTTTTGCAGGTGTTTAGAGTTAATTAGTTGATTCAGATGATTAGGTTAAGAGCTTGTTTAGAGTACCTTTTCATGATATGCTAATTTTTTTAGATAGGAATTTGGGGTTTTCATGAGCTGTATGCCAAAATCATCAGTATTAAAACAACAAAAGACCTGAAATATTTCAGTTGGTGTGCAATGAATCTAAAATATATGAAAGTTCAATTATTATCATTACATTATGGAAAATAATCAACTTTATCACAATATGCTAATTATATGAGAAGGACCTGTATAACGTGTTGCTGTCTCACTGACACGTTGTTCTGTCTGTTCCAGGTTCCTCTCCTGACACCGTGACCTTTGACATCTGGCAGCACAGCGACGTTAGCGACGTTAGCCCTGTTAGCTCGGTGCTAGTGGAGGCGGCTAACGTTTGGATCTTCCTGAAGGTTTCGAAGCGAAAGAGACGGAAGGTGATGCTGCGTCTCCATGGCGACCAGGAGCGTCTCCACGGCGACGGTGTGAGTGAGAAGATGGTGGACGTGCGGCGCAGCGGCTGGCACTCGCTCTCCGTCCAGAAGCTAATGCCGCTAACGCTCACCGCAGCTAACGTTAGCTTCAGGGTCAGCTGTCTGCTGTGTGTGGAGGCTGGAGCGCACGTCGTACTGCCCACTGGAGCGTCAGACAGACAGGCAGACAGACAGGCAGACAGGCAGGCAGACAGGCAAGGAGACAGACAGGGAGACAGACAGGCAGACAGACAGGCAGACAGGCAGGCAGACAGGCAAGGAGACAGACAGACAGGCTACGCGGCCTCCCATCAGCCCTTCCTGTCTCTCTCAGTCAGAGCGCAGAGCCGAAGGAGGGTGAGACGGGCTGTGGACTGTGAGGGTGAGACGGGCTCCTGCTGCAGACGAACATTCTACGTGAACTTCAAAGACATCGGCTGGAGCGACTGGATCATCGCGCCGTCCGGCTACCATGCCAACTACTGTGAGGGGGCGTGTCCCACCTTTGGCCCCTCCCCCTCCTCCTTCCACTCAGCTGTGATTGGTCACTACAGGCTGAGGGGCGTCGGCCTGGGCGGCGCCTGCTGCGTCCCAACACGTCTGCGCCCGATGTCCATGCTCTACTACAGCGAGGAGCAGAAGATCATCAAGAAAGACATTCAGGACATGATCGTAGACGAGTGCAGCTGCTCCTGAGAGCCTGTGTGTGTATGTGTGTGTGTGTGTGTGTGTGTGTGTGTGTGTGTGTGTGTGTGTGTGTGTGTGTGTGTGTGTGTGTGTGTGTGTGTGTGTGTGTGTGTGTGTGTGTGTGTGTTGAGAGATGAACTCTGTGGGAAACCTCGGCTGTCGAGAGACTTGAAAGACTTTGTGATTATGGAACGAGTCGAAAGTGAACATTTCCATTGGTGGCAGAAGAAAGCCAAAGACTGTGTGTGTGTGTGT